>NC_142600.1:15745557-16050557 GCF_041222555.1 Hakea prostrata | reverse complement strand
CTTTAGAATGACACGAGTCTGAAGTATTATCTCATCAGTAATGTGTTCATGGCTTAAAAGTCTTAACACCCATATCATGCTTATGGATGACAATCATTCTAACATGTTTCTAGGTCAGCTGACCAAACAGCATGTGGCTACAAACTGAAAAATCAGAGGCAAAGCACAGACACATGTAGACAGAAACTGTTCCCTAGGTATGGCTATATTTCCTCATTATATTACTTTCAACCTGAATTCTGAAGTACCAGAGCTCAAAGAGAGATTCTCCTTGTGAATTTGTAGAGAAGTGCTGAACTTAAATTTAAGAGCTCAAGTTCATGAAAGTCTGAAGACATTCAGTGGACCTAATAGCAATAGATTCCCAGATGCTGCAAAGATTTTATAGTTAAAAGAAATACATCAATGTTCAACAAAATTTTCAAACGAAAAGCAATACCTTCATTTTTGAGCTCTACCACGAGATCATTAAGCCCACCATTCTCCACCAAATCGTTGTGCACAAGAAGAGTTTCCTGAGGAAAAACAAGATAATACCAAGACTGTAGCAGGTCATAAATAGATAGTTGACTAATCCTTTTCCTAGGAGATGCATTAATTGTAACGTACAATTATGCTTCCTAATTATAATAGCCTGAATCCTATTGAATGGGCTATTATCAGACATTGGATTCTCAAGAAAAACAAAAAATATCCAGAAATTACCATTGCATTACAGGCTGCAGGATAATCTATCTTCGCATCCAAAACAATTCTTTTCGCCATATCCATATTGGCTCCTTTATCAACATAGACATGGCAAATTCCATCTGGTAAATAAAAAATGGGGACAAATGTCATAATTTAAGCCTCAAGTTTCCAAAGTAAGCATAGTATAGAAAGGGAACATGAATATCTAAGGTAAGGTCATCAGTCAGGTGCACTAACTGCTTGTCACGTGTCTTGCTTTTAAGGATGAGGACCAACAACCAAATAGTCACCCACCCAAACGTGGATAAACAAAAACCAGAATGGCCAATTATTATAACCCTACTGTTTATTAAGCTTTTTGGAGCATTCTTGAAACTTGAATAGAAGGTTAAAACTGGTAATCAAGGCTGAGAGTAGTTGTTTAGTCACTTCAGTGGCACCTTTCAACAGGTCCCAATAGTAGTGGCATGGGCATGGTTCAAGATCTGGATCTCAAGGCCCATCTCCCCAACTCAAAAAAAAAGAGAATTCGTTCGGTGAGATAGAGCCGAGTTGGTGGAATCCCCCCCCCCCATTGAGGCTCCAACTCAAGGGGTATTAGGGGTCATTTGGGGCTCAAGCTTGTTCTCCTTCCTACTTCAGACATTCTGGACCCATTGATGACCTTAGAATAATGGGGGGGGGGGGGGAATAGTGTAAATGTGAGTTCCACTTCGGACCCCAAGTGGAAAATAACTATGCTAAACTGAAACCTTAAAATGGCCTATTGTACACATCACATACCCGTACATCAATGATCAATCTTATAAAATTCCAACAAGTTTACTACATTACACATGTGCATGGTTCAAATCACAAAGTTCAAATGATAATCCACCCATCAAAGTTACAACTCGAGAGTCAAGACTTGAGACCTATTTGCTATAAGCACATCGTCTCACTCGCACATCATCTTGTCTCAATAAATGGAAAAAGAGAGATATCTCACGAGAACTCAAAAGTTCTCTAACCAGGAGCATGGGCACAACTGCAAATTAAAAGAGCCTAATACAATCATTTGGGGCCCCTAAGTCCATGATTGTGTTAGTATTGATAAATAAGTCCAACAATCATCTTACCAGCATGACCTAGAACAGGAATTTTGGTAGCACTCTTGATTTGAGTGACAAGTTTATTGCTGCCTCTTGGGATAACAAGATCTATGACATCATCAAGCTGAAGAGAGGAAACAGAAGTTAAACCAAGGTTTACATATTAGAAGATCTTTCCTAGTATCTCATCTGACCGTGTACCTTTAGCAAATCAGGAATCTCATCTCTTGAAGTTACATGTCCAATAAGTTTTTCACCAACAGAATCTGGGATGGCTCCAGTAATAACCTGCAAAAACAAAACATTCAAATACAGAAGACAAGTTTCTGGTAATACGAGAACCCCCCCCCCCCCAAGGCAGGCCAAAAAAAAGAGAACGAAAAAGAACAGTAAATTACACATAACACAAGCCAGTTTTAATAAACTAAACCTTGTGCAAAATTGCATTTGATCGTCTTGCTTCTTTCCCTCCTTTAAGAAGAAGTCCATTCCCACTCCGAATAGCCAAGGAAGCTATCTATTGAAATATATAAGAAGCTAAAGCATTAATTTACTAGAAACAACTCATAATGCTGCATAAGCAAAGCAAATTAGGGCATCCATTTTCAATGAAAAAGTGGAGGATGTTGACATGGAAATTCTATTTAAACTACATTAACATCCAATTCTAACATCAAGACTGACAATTCTTAAAATCTTGGAATTTCCCCTTCAAACCATTTCAATCCATTTGAAGACAGAAAATATGAATTTATTTATGGAATAGGTACCAATTTACTATCAGCACAAAGGTATTAGGGATAGCAACAAGATAATGCCAGAAAAAGTACTGTGCATCGTTTTGGAATATCCATACATGTACAGGATCCACATACAGTTCATGTGCCTGAGTATTGCCAAAATCTAACACGCTAAGATTAATGGGGACCGCATTAGGCAGAAAAAACACCCACCCAGACCCAAACATAGTTGTCCACACATTGCCTAGTTGACGAGAATATTCATTAAGGCTTGGCGTATTTTCCCTCTTCTTTAGCAGGAAGACAGAAATAAAAATAGAAACTATGTGTGTTTGTACGTGCACAAGTATACACCTGCATGAGTGTACTGACGTGAGAGAGAGAGAACTATCCAATATAACTAGATTCATCTAAAGAAGAGGGGAAAAAATTACAGAAATTAGCTCCCACTCCCATAAAGCATATTGTCAGGTGCTGGCGAGCACCACCACCCTCATCTTCTGTTTAAAAAAACTGCAATGGAAGCAATAGGTAAACTATGGATGATGCTGGTATTTGACGTGTGAGTGAAGACATTGTTGACATTCTCTGGATTGCTATATATCAGATCCAAGTATGGTAGAACTGAAGCTTGTCATTTATCTTGCTCAACAGTGGCTGGATAGGTAGAAGGAGATTCAGTTTCTTCATTCTTTGACAGGTGAAGTAATCCAATGAAGTCTCTAAAGACCTTATCAGAAGAGTTAGACAAAAGAATGCCCCATCATTTGGAAGAGAAAGATCTAGCAATCTGCTCAAATGCCTAGGGAAGGAGTGCTGAACAACCAATCATGCATTTTCCTTTCTTGATAACGTACTTTGATTTCAATGATTGTTACCATTGATTGACAATTTACTGCTAGTATAATGTGCCTGCATTTTAGTCCTTTCCATTTGATGAAAAAAACCGTTATTCATCACAAAAAGTGAATACAAAGCCTTTGAGATATATTCTATTACTGCAGTCCTAGTGAGGTCTAAAAATTTGGTAGAATACACAGTAGAATACGATAACAGATATAAAGACTACCAACAGGAATCTAAATGATCTGATTAATCATTTCATCAACCTCTACTCAGATAGTCTCAAGTGCTTGTTGAAATGAAATAGAAGCCTTCCTTACCTGAACAAGAGCATCAGGCCGAGACTCAAAAACAACCAAAAGAACGCCCAATGAACATGATGTCTTCTCCAAGATGAGCCCATCTGAAAGCTGGAAGAAATAGTAGTCAGAAACTTAAATGGAACTGCTAACCAAAACAATGGCATGATATCTTGTTGAACCTACATTCAAGTAGATGATCTGGGCATTCAAAACTGTGAGATGGGGGAAAACCACAGCATGACCACCTCAACCGTTAACATTTTATGGCCAAACAAAATGGGCAAAGACAAAATGTTTAACTGCTCCATTTGCAAAATTTCTTTGGACTGAGACCTCCAGAAGCTATAATCTTTGGACTGACACCTCCAGAAGCTATAAGCAATATGTATACCTTCTCATGGCACTAAGCAAGCTGCCATGTGGCAGACTTTGGGCCTACTGTGCTCAACCACAGCCCTCTGGGCAACTAATCACCTTCACTTCAGTTTCATCTATTTTAAATCTCAATGTCGCACACTTAATAATTTGAAGATATTCCACCCACTCATTCAGAGATCCACATGTCAGATCCTACTTCTCCATATTGCCAGTCTAATGTAGGTCTGAAGGAGAATATCACAACCTCTTTTATGCTGGTTAGAGGGTTTGTTTGATCATCAGATCCACATCATCTTTCATAGTTTCATTTGTATCACTATCTACTTCTGTGTGATGTGTCTATATATTACTAAGCTCTTGTAATTTGATATCCATGATTTGGTACTTAACAACTCACCAACCCACTCCCCACCAAAAAAAAAAAAAAGCACCTGATCCTCCCTCTCCTTACCTCTGTTCTCTTCAAAACATGACCAATTGGATCCTCCATGTCAGCAAGTACACGAATTGATTTTGCCAGACTTGAGATCTGGAGAGGAAAAAAAAAGGGAAGACATTTGATTCAGAAAGATAAAGTATTTAACTTCAAATTCTTAGAAAGATTTACTTAGGAGTGCTTGAAAAATAGATACAATTTGATTGAAACATCATTTGAAACAATGAGGATGTATACTAATAAAAAGCAACAAATTTTGAATATGTCATCGAGATTCTTGCCTTCCCAGGCTTCAGAGTCAAACGAGATATCAATGATTTCTCATAGCCGTATTGCTGTGCTTCAGCAACATCAGCTTCATTTTCAGCTTGAATCAAGTTTACATTTGCCTCCAAAGCATCAGCAATGTCCAGCAAAATTTTCTTTCTTTCTTCTGAAGCCAGGCTCTGCATCAAGGAAATATGTATAATATAAGCATCCAGACATATTATTCAGGCCCTAAGGAACGGATAAAGAAAATGTTACTATACTGGTTAGCCACCTGAAGTCTTCTGGAACATTCTCTTGCTGCAACTGCCATCTCACATGCATCCGTATCTTTGAGTGAAACCCACAAATGTGCATCTTGATGAAAAAGTGTACCAACACATTCACCTTTAAGTACTCTTATGATGTTGTCAGGTACAAAGCCACTAAAGCAAAAAATGGAAAAGGAAATTAGAACTCAATAGAAAAATACAATCCTATGAGTAATAAGAGGCCAACTATGAAACCAAAATTCACACTATCATTTTCTAGGAAACTCTCACTTTTTTTATGCATGCCAACTAACTGTAACAACTAATGTTGGAGTTTAGTTAAGCCACAAATGAAACTGAGAAATTGAAAGAATTTATCGCACTAATCTCAGGATTATTTGGAGACTGTTGAATAGATAAAAAGCATTATATTCAATCCAACCTAAAATTCCATCTGTGGAGCCAAGCATTTATAAAAGTATACCTTGTAATGACAACGGGGATACCAGCATAAGCAGCATAGACAGCAGCTTTTACTTTAGCGGTCATACCTCCTCTACCTACCCTAGACTTGTCTCCAAATGTGATTTCTGGTTGATGTTTTTCCTTTATGTATGTGTTGATTAACCTTGAATTTGAATCACTAGGAGGCCCACTATATAGGCCTTCTACATCACTCAATAATATGAGAAGGTCAGCTTTCAGCTCCAAAGCCAAAAGAGCAGCTAAACTGTCATTGTCCCAAAATATACCAGAAGAATCCTGCAAATAATGGCAGTAGTCAGAAACCTGACAACAAATAAAGCACATTCAAAAGCAGAACCATCAACAACAAATTAGGGCGTGGCCTATAAACTACTAGTAGACATGGACATGAAGGATTCCAACTTCTAGAAAGCCTTGGGAAAGAATCAGCAACTCAACCTTTTGGATTCCACCAAGAAAGTCAGAGGCATGTCTGGATGCATGTATGTGAAGATAACATAAGATTAAGAATCATCCAGAAATAACAAATCAAACTAAAGTTCAGATTCCAGAGATCATCATGCAACATGCCATGCTAGTTCTATGATTAGGAAATCATATCGGGGGGGGGGGGGGGGGGGAGATTCATGCAATAAAATGAGCTCCAGACTTTATCTTTCATGCGACACAGTGCCAAACTATAAACAGAAACAAGAATATGTTCATATAGAGTGCCAAAGCAAGGGTCTTAACATTAGACAAGTTCTACAGTTCTAAATTTCATTGAGATCTCAAATATCTCAAGTCTGAAGCCCCTTAAGATGAGATCACACACAAAATAAAAACCCTCCCCTCCGGTCTCCTGGGCAGCTCACTCGGTTCAAGGGCCACATCCCCTGCCAAGCCTTTATTGCCTGGCAAGCCTTCTACCATTGCTTCCCCACCCAAACCTTTCTCATTGACTGCGCAATACAAGCCAACCTGTCTTGCATCTTTTGCACCGATGAGGAGACCATCCTCACCTTTTCTTTGCTTGCCCTTTCTCCTGTCCCATTTTGCTCCTTGTGCTCTCTTTTATTAGGTCTAGATTGAGGCGCCCCAGCCCTCAAACGTTGAGTGCTGTTGGATTGGTTCCACTTTTGGAGGTTCTTTGATCACCGACACTTAAGCAAAGCTTCTCTTTAGGGCATGCATCTCGCGCATTTGGAAGGCTACCAAATTGAGACTTCAGACCAGATTTGGAAGGCTATCTGCGATGATGTTAGTGATAAGCTCTCTTAGTTGCCCAGTAGACCTCTTATAGATGCACCCCAAGGAACAAGCATATTATTGTTACCTGGGTCTTGATAACTCTCTGTTATTTTCTTCCAAGCGTTCTTAGCATGGCCTTCCCACCCCCTTCTTTTCCCCTCTTGTATCTTTTTTCTTTTCCTTCGGGGGGGGGGGTGTTTATAGTATTCACCCAAGTGACCTGTATTTTTTCAACATTTTGGCAAAATCCTAAAATCTTGGTGATCTTGACGTACTTGAAAAAGAAACATCTTTTTTTTTTTCTTTCTTTCTTTCTCTTTCTCCCTAAACAATATGGTTTGGCTTTCAAATGTCATGCTGCAGACTGCCTGTTGATTTCAGTGGACCATGAGTGGCCTTGATCCAGCACATCATAATTCATATGAATATTGTTTAGTATACTCGGGTCCATCTAATATGGCATTTTTTAGAAGTCGTGCTATGTAAGGCAGTAAGGGTACATGACCAAGTGTGCCATGGTGGTACACTTAGTCATGTAGACACATTTGTTGTAATTACTAGCATGCTCCATTCCCCTTTGCTTGGTTTACATGCAATCTCATTTCTTGGATAGTTTCCTTTTTGAGGATAATGCTTACTTTTGAGAATTCTATCCAGCAGAATAATATTTCACCAATATGACAAAATTCCGGCAGGATGGTTCCCTTTGATTGGTCTTTGATAGGCCAGTAATTTCCAGAAGAATCTATTGGAAAAGAAAATTTTAGTAAAAATGGGATGAATGGGATTAAGTACTACCTTGTAAGATAATTTTGGCAAATATAGGGCAACAATATGGAACTTTGGGTTGTGGCCTGTACTGCCATGGCAGTTCCTGGCTCATCTTGGCAGGGTCTCTATGGCAATACGACTTATGTAATATTTTTAAGTTTTAGAAAAATCAGGAAAATCAAATTTTCTGCAACTTTCTATGAGGAAGGTGAGTTGCAGAAAATTTTCAGATTAGGGTTTAAGGGCTGGAATGGATTGAGGGCTTGGGGAATGTGATCTTAGGGCAGATGCGATCCTAGGAGGTCTAGAGGGGCAGGGGAATTAGGGTTTTTACTGGACTATTGCTGCTGCTTGCACAGAAACAAAGGTAGAAAAAGGGGGACTTGCGGACTCTGGGGAATAACTCAGGGCTTAGGGAAAAGTGAGGGGAAGAGGTGGGGGTGATTTGCGATTGGGGAGTGAGAGGTTTCAAGGTCTGAAACCAAGAGGGAGGGGCTGGGATGGCTGGCGGGCAGAAGGGGGAGTGCAAGGGCTAGGGGAGGGGCTTAATACTTGGTTGATGATGAACTGTAGGAACTTCAGTTGAATGCTGAAAACTATGAGCGAATGTCTTGAAAGTAGAAGAAACAAAACACTAGGAACTTCAGTTGAATGCTGAAAACTGTGAGCAAATGTCTTGAAAGTAGAAGAAACAAAACACCAAACAGCCGCAGGTTAATGAAAAGCTTTGTCATGTTGCAGTTAAAATGTTTGATCAAGCATCTGTATATCGTGCCTGATCAAGGCTGCTTGGTGTTTGATTTACAGCCACCATGCAGCATGGTTCAAAATCCCGGTTTTGAGGCTGATTTCAACCAGCCAGAATCTTGTGAAACCTGGTCAAAACTAGGGAACTTTCCCTAGTCCATCTAAGCATGTGGTTATGACACCTAAATCATGGTTTTTTTTTTTTTTTTCAATTGATTTTGGTGTCCAAGACATTTGAATCTCCTATGCATAATGGGACAGCTTTTAAAAAAAGAATGAAGAATTGGTATGATTCTTGAGCCATGTCTACCATTTCCTGCTGGAATTTAGAATATTAGGTTACTCCAAACCAGCTTGTTTGGGTTAAAGGGCCACTAAAAGTAGAAGGAATTTTTGGTTTTTAACAAAAATCCAACTAAATCATCATAATGGGCAAGTATATTGAAACCAGCAAGATACCTCAGTTTTCTGGTGAAGAAATTTAAGCCACTTAAAGACCAGATTTCCTTTACCCTTATGTTTTGTCTCGGTTTCTTGGAAAACTATGATTTTACTCTCAATCAAAACTTGAAGCATGCCATGCAGTATGATATTTTTGAATCTGGAACTCATATGCTAGAGGTTTATACACAAATTAGAGTCAAGAGAATCTCCGTCAAAATTAGACCAGAATTTTTCTCATCTCAGACTTCCTGACCTGGAGATAATTATATTTTGAGTGATAAATTCATTGTTATGCCCCTCCTGGGACTATGAGGAGTGCTTCATAGCATCTGATCAAACCCTTTAATTTAAGTAGAAACTTTCAGCAAATCTACCCAAGAGGTTCGAAGATTCCAGATAAAATGGGATCTGTCATGGGTCCAAAAATCAAGGGTGTCATGAGATCACACCCGCAAAATTGGAACTGTGAACAAAAAGAAAACAATAAAAGAGATGGAGAAGAGAATAGAGTGAAGGGAGAGTTGCACAAGAGCAGCCCTCCCCCATGATCTTTTATTTACAGAGCTAGGAATAGAATAGAAAATATTACATAATGCAGAAAGAAATCAACTCAGCAAATACTCTACAATCTAAAGTTACTTGGAATTTAAGTACAAGAGTAAATAGAAAAAAGGTAATAATTAAAATAAAAGTGTGGTGAACTTAAACTAAATTGTACATCATCCTGTGTAGCACCTTGATACACAAGGTCATGTACCATTACATAATACTTTAACACCCCCCGCACACATATTACCCATACCCAACTTGCAACAATCACTCTTCAACATAGGACCAAACAAAGGTTTGCCGAACAGGTCTCTGAGCTATTCAAAGGATGAAATACATGGACTGATAATCTTTTTCTTGAGATAGCATCTCTGACAAAATGGCAACCAACCTCGAGGTGCTTGGTGCCTTCATCAAACATAGGGTTACTTGCAATATGTATAGCAGCCTGGTTGTCAAGAAACAACTTCATCTGTGAACCAACTGAAAATCCCAACTCACTGAGGAAGGATTGCAGCCACTGTAACTCAACAGTAGTGTGAGCCATAGCTCTATATTCAGCATTGGCAATAAAACCACAAGCAACAGCAGTTTGTTTCTTGCTCTGCCAATTGACAAGATTTCCTCCTACAAATGTACAATATCCAATCGCCGATCGTCTATCACCATCAGCCCTTGCCCAATCAACATTAGAGTATCTACTAGTGTGGTGACAAGGACAATAGATGAGTCCTTTATCTAGAGATCCATTAAGACAATGAAGAATGCAAGAACACCTTCGCAATGAATTTTCTTAGAAAATTGCATAAACTAGCTAACCAGCCCCACTACAAAAGATCGTTCAAGTCTTGTGATAGTGAAATAGGCAAACAACCGTCTATACTGATGAAGATCACTAAAGTCTTCACTTTCAAGAGAACAAAACTTTTGATGAGGAGGATTCATCTTAGGGCTATTCTGGAGGCTAGAGAGAGACTGACGATCCTCCATCTCTATGTCTTTCTGCCTCTTTCTTCTCTCTTTATCTCTCTAGTTCTCCTCTTCTCCTCTTCTCCTCTGTCATTTCTTCATCCTCCTCTTCATTCTCTCTCCCCCTCTACTTCTCCGCCTCTTTCTCTCTAATTCTTCTCTTCTCTCTCTCGTCAAACTTCTATGGGGATTCTCTTGGGCTCTCTAGAGGCTGAGAGAGACCGATGATCCTCCATCTCTATGTCTTCCGCCTCTTTCTTCTCTCTTCTCTCTAGTTCTCCTCTCTCTCTCTCCCCTCCCATTTCTTCCCTCCTCTCCATCTCTCTCCCCCTCTACTTCTCCGCCTCTTTCACCTCTCTCTCTTTCTCTCTAATTCTCCTCTTCTCCTCTCTCTCTTCTCATCTCTTCATCTTCTCTCTCCTCCCCCTCTCCTTGCTTCACTCTAATCCTTCTCTTCTCTCCATCTCTCCTTCCTCCCTCCCCCCCCCTTGGACTCTAATTTTCTTTATCTCTTTCCTCCCTCTCTAGCTCTCTGCTGAGGATGCTTTTAGTCTACACTTGGATCCAAGTGGACAGGTTCATCCATGAATTCGTTGCAGGTGATTAAAAGGTGGGACAATGTTGCCATGGTTAGACAGAGTATGGTTGCAACGGGTTTGATCCATGAATTTGTTGCAAGTGGACGGGTTCATCCCTGAGCCCCCTGTTTTGATTTATGCACCGCCCCTTGGTTGAAATCTCGCCTGATCATAAAATGTCTATTTTGGCTCTCACCCCCTCCCCTTTTATTGATTCCTTTGTAGGTGACTTGAGGCTCCTTACTTAGGCTTCAGCTCTCCCCCCTTCAGCTGTCTCCAACACCCCTCCTTTATGTTCAATTCTCCCTTACCGTTTTCAGTATCAGGGCCTATTGACTTCTCTCTGCCCTAGTTTTTCCTGCAGCATCTCCTCTCTTTAGATGGGCTCTGAGATGCTTGCCCCTTTGATTTTGTCAACCCAACTATATTGTTGGCACCGTTGACCTCAAGTTAGCCCACTAGCTCTCAACCTCCATCATCCCCTGGCTTAGTGGATCCCACATCCTTCCTACCCCCCTCTATTCCTACTTCTCCTGGGCCAACCCATTTGGTTGGGTTGGGCCCAACATTCACCCCCATTCTCTCTATATTGGGCCGAACTACTCTCCCTCCCTTTCCCTCCCCTTGGCCCTCCTATTGGGCCCATCCCCCATCTGGGCTCCCCTATTCTCCTTCCCCTCCTTGGCCCTCTTCTTCTGTAGCCCTTAATCCCTCTTAACCCCTCTGTCCAGCCTAGTCTCCTCCTTTGGGAGTAATCCTTCCCTTCCAATGGAGCCTACCTTTGGTCCCATATTGATGGTTGTTAGTGAGCCTGGCAGCTCTTCTGATATTGAGTACCCTTCTCCGCTTCTTTAGGAAAGATGGATCGGCTCTTAGTCATCAAAAGGTTGCTACTCCCTTGTTGATGATTCTTTTGTTGAGCTTCCATCTTTGCGGAAAAAGAAGAAGAAATAGTTCAAGTTCGGCCTTTGAGCTTTTTATGTTTTAGCCTTGTGCAGCTTTTGTCTGTAGTCGACATTGTGTTTTGTCTTGTTTGGCCTTGCAGGCCTCTATTAGGCTTGGTCCTTTGGCTCCGGTTGTACTCCCTTCCCCCCCCCCCTCCATTTCCTTTCGATAATAAATTTTTGAAAATTTTACTTTTGTCATTTATTTTGGACCTAAACTCGTGTTCCCTCCCTTATGTGCCCAACATTACATTTGGGCCACAAGGGAAACTAACACCATTGAGCCCATCCAGTTAACTTCACTGGTTAAATGACATAAATACCCTCATGTAAAATTAAAAGAGACAAAAAATTACTAATATACCCTTGTTTCTCATACCATACCCCACAACCCTTAGGTGCGGTGAAGGGATTCTCCCTTTATCCATCTTCTTCCTTCACCTTGCTGGAAATCACCAACCAAAAAAATATATTCCAGCACCCTCCCCCCTCCCCTCTCTTATGGACAAAAGCACACTGTAGGAAGAAGTTAGAGCAGCAGCTACAAATGACGAGCTAAGCAATAAAGTAGCTTCTGGTGAAGAAGCACAAGCATTGAGTCTTGAGTTGGAGGACTACTTCGGTTCACTAGTTGAGAAATGAAAGAGAGATGATACCAAGGCTACAGAAGCAAATGGATTAGCCAAAGATGCTTCCAATCCTTTGTGGAAGACAACCATATCCTTTCTTTTCCATTTGCTAGATTTGTCTTAGTTGGGTTCTTAACTAATCCAGCCCTATGCTTCTAATCCTATGTGGAATACCCAATTCTTTATTCTTCCGAGCTCTTGAAGCAGTTACCAAAACCCACTTTTATCGCTTCTTATCTTTCTCCAATTTGATTTAGTGGGCATTTCATATCTTCTTGCAGAGGCAGATAGAAGAGATGGGTGGTGCATATTCGATGCTTACTCAGTACGATATCGAATAAGTTCAGGAATACTAATTATTCATGTAAACCTCTTCAACTTTTCCATTTCTGAACTTGTCTTAATTAGTTTCTAAACTAATCCATTTGTTATTGTGGGAACTCATTTGTGTCTCTCTATTTTATGCCAAATTCAGTCTAGAAGCAAGAAAGAGTGTCTCTGTACAAGAGATTCTGTCAGCTTCCAGGGTTTCATCTCTGCAGATGAGTTCTTACCCGTGCCTGAGTTCTCAATGAATTCTCTTCTCAGGTAACATCATATATTGGTTTTCAACTTATATTGGCTCAAACCCTTCCCTTGCCAACTGTATATCCTGCAGAAATGGAATTCAGAAAATTTGAGGAGCAATTCCTGGAGTGTGCTATTGTCCATAAGACAGAGAGGGGGGAAGGGCACAAGATTTTTTTTTTTGGTGGGTGATTTCTAGCAAGGTGGGCAGATGGGTCAGTTCTGGCAGGGTGAAGGGGGAACCCTTCATCCACTTAAAGGTTGGATATGGTATGAGAAAGGTGTATGATATGAGAAACACGGGCATAAGTTTTTTTAATTTTACACAAAGGTATTTTGGTCATTTAACCAGTGAAGCTAATTGGGCTTAAGGGTGTTAGTTTCCCATGTGTCCCAAACATAATTTTGGGCACATTAGGGAGGGAACACGTAATTTCAGTCCAGAATAAGTGACTCAAACATAAACTTTTCTAAATTTTATATCCATTAAAAAAAAATAAAAAAGAACTTTTGATGAGGAACCATTGGTGTGTCCTGTCAACTGGTTTGGCAGCAAGAAGGCTTGTATCACTCAAAAGATCAAGAACTTATTTCTGTTGGGATAACTTGTTACCCTTCTTACTGCGAAGCCCCTCAATACCCAAAAAGTAGCTGAGGGACCTAAGTCTTTCATTTGGAAATGTTGGTGAAGATAGGTCATTTAGGTTATGCCTAAAGAGTCATTACCAAGGATGACGATATCATTGACATCAACCATTCACAACAAGGATCACTACTTGATCACCACATTGATGAACAAACACAGAATGATGAGCGTAACGTTGAGAGAATCCATAATGCATACCACATGGAGATGACTTTAGCCCATAACTTGTTTTGTGAAGTATACACATCTAACTTGACAAGTCCCTTTGAGCAACATACCCAGGAGATTGCTCTATATACACCTCCTCCTAAAGGTCTCCATATAAGATAATAAAAAAGCAGTTTTACATCCATCTGCTAGAGTGGCCAATCAAGATTAACTGCCAAAAGAGATGAGACCCCAACTATGATCAATCTAACCATAGGAGAGAAAGTCTCATAGTAGTCAACACCATATGTCCGAGTATAAGCCTTAGCAATCACCTTGCTTTAAGGCATTCTATTGACCCATTAGGAATATATGTCACAGTATAAATCCAATGACATTGAACCACATCTTTCTCAAGATGCAAATCACCATAGACCAAGGATTGCAATTTCTGTTCAAGGCTTGTTTCAACCTGGCCAAAAACTGAAATTTCCCCTATACTTTTCAAGCAAGGTTTTGACCCTAGGTTTTAGAGCTTATACGGCCTTTATTTCATCTAATTTCCTGTCTCCTACCTATTTAAAGCATAACAAACACAATGGAACTAGTTGTTTGCTAAAAAATCAAAGAGAAATTACCATTCAAGTATACTAACAGATGACTAGTTCCGAGAAGTACAAATTGTATTGTATACGAGCATAGAATTATTAGCATACATGAATTGTTTGATAGAATGATTATATATACAACAAGTCAATAAAATAGAATGACCAACCAGCAACTTCAATGTCCCAGACTTCAATTCCATGTTGAGTGTCTGCCTAAAACCGTTGGATCTATCCCCTATTTGTATTAGAACATCAAGTACTAGATAAAAGTTGGCCACAACATTTTCCCTTGAAGTTATCCATAAACTGAGACAATGATTTCTACAGGTGGAATCATCCACATTATGTAGATGTCCCATCGCGTGAACTTTTTACCCCAAGTTTCAACAAATTCCAGCAAGTTCCCCCTAATTCAAGAAGTTTGACAAATGAATTACTGATTTAGGGTGAAACAGAGGATGAAACCAAAATAGTTTGGGTCTCAAAACTCAAAGGAGTGTGAAACCTGGCGAAAGCTGTTAAAACCTGCGCCACAGGTTTCGACTGTTTCAGTGGAAATTTTGACCATTTCAGATTTCAGTCAAAATCTGGTACTTCTTCGATTTCATCCATGTCTGTTTTGATAATAAAGCACCCATCTCAACCATAGTAGCTTTCCACCCAAGATGAGAGAGTGCCTCATAATAAGCTTTAGGGATGGTAGCAACAAATAAAGAAGAGACGAATGACTTATGCACAGAAGATAGATGTGAAGTAGTAGTATATTTATCAATGGGATTTGCAATGGAAGGATTCAATGTATAGGAGCGAGTACCTTTATGAATAGCAACTAGAATGTTCATAATAACTGCAAAATCAACAGGAGGATCAGAAGAAGTTTAGCGGCTATAGTAACATTAGGCACTGGATGGGGCATTGGGAGCTGCTTCCTTCTGTACACTAACACTGACTGAGACTCCATGTTAGTAGAGGGAAGCAAATGAATAAGAGCTGCAGCAGCCCAATCGATAGGAAAAACCTCTAATAATCTGTCTGAAATTGAGCAGTATGGTATCTCCTAAAAATGTAACATCAACACTAACAACCTCAGCACTAATGGATCCTGGTCCCCTTCCCCCCACTCAAGACTCACACAAGTGTGGAACTCTCTCCCTCCCCTTACTGCTGACTCCTCTGGAGACATCACCACTGGCTTCCCTCCCCCACAAAGCTCTTCTCCACCTCCTCTACTTAGAACCTCCTCAGGCACCCCTCCACCCCTGTCCCATGGGCCCCCCTAGTTTGGTTCAAAGGTCACATCCCCCGTCAGTCCCTTACTCTCTGGAGAGCCCTTAACCTAGCCCTTCCTATGCAAACCTTCCTCATTAACCGCCATATCCTGGTTAACCCTAACTGTACCCTTTGTTGAAACTGTACCGAAGACCTTGAGCACCTTTTCTTCTTATGCCCTTTCTCCCGCTCCCTTTGGGAGAAAGCCCTTGCTTCCATTTGGCCTAGGTCGAGGCGCTCTTATGGCTTTGCTTGACATTGGGCCTAGTGCTTGAGAGTCTTCTCGAGCTCTTCCCTTTTTGACCAAATTGGCAAGCTAGTGTTTGGTGTGATTATACACCACTTATGGTGGGAGCAAAATCTTAGGCGATGATCCTCCAAATCTCGATCCCTTGACATGATTTGGAAGGTCATTTGGTTTGAGGTCTCATCTAGACTTGTCTATGTTCCCCATCCCCCGGTGACTGACTCCTCCAAGAATAGGCTAATTGTTAGTTCCTGAAGTCTCACCTCCTCCTTTAGGCCTTCCTCTTGAAAGGCTTTGTTTCCTCACCCCCCCTCCCTTTGTATTCTTGGTGTTGTTATCTTTAATATATTTATTTATTCATAAAAAAAACACCCGACAACCTCACGACTAATGATTGGACCAAAAAACAGATAGCCATTTTGTGTGCAAGAATAACCAGGAAAAATACATTTGATTGCACATGGTGAAAGTTTATAGGTACACCCAAAATCACGTGAAGGTAAGAAAATCATGCACAGAAGAAGGCATACGATTGATTAGAAAACATGCAGTTAGAATCGAATCCCATCGGAGTTGTTTTAGGAACCTTCATACAGAACATTAAGGAATGAGCTATGTCCAAAAGATGATAGTCTTATACTTTGCCACCTCATTTTGTTAAGGAGTGTAAGACCAACTTGTTTGATGCATCACCAATCTAGATGAGCAAACTCGTAAATTCTATTTTGAACATATTCAAAAGCATTATCAAGCGAAAAATTTTAATAGACGCATCAAATTGGGATTTTGTTTCATTATAAGAACTCTAAAAAAGAGAGATAAGTTGTTACCATTCCTTTAACACATATACCAAAGTTAACCTAGGATGGTCATCTACAAAGCTCAAAGAATAACGAAAATCCAATCTATTTTGGACGTGGCAAGGTCCCCAAATATCTGGATAAACTAAAGAAAAGAAAGACTGGCTACTGGTATTACTATGAGTAGGGAAGGATAACCTATGATGCTTGCCCAATTTACATGCTTCACACTGCAAAGAAGAAATTGGTCAACTAGGAAACCATTACTTGATGTTTTGACAAGGAGGAGTGTCCAAGATGATAATGCCGCCAGATTGGAGAGGTATCTGTTGAGGCAGTAGCTGCTGTAGAAGGCCCAATGCGATTTAGATATCACAGGCTTGACTCTTCAAGCCCTCCTCCCATCGTCCTCCTGGTTTGCAGATCTTAAACAACATAGTGGGAAGGATAGAAGCTGATAGAAAAGATAAGATTCACAGCAAGTTGACTAATAGACAACAAGCTCAAAGGAAGTTTAGGGACAAAAAAGACAGAAGACAAATTCAAGGAGTTAGTGGGAGACACTACACCATGACTAGTGACCTTAGTAGAAGATCCAACAGCAAGTATAACAAAAGACGAACCAATGACTATTCAAGGAAGAAAATTATTTACAAGTCATAATGCAAGATAATTTAGAGTCAAAAATCCAAGGAGTGGAAGTGGATATAGGAAGTGAAGTATTACCTGTATGGGCTAAGGTAACAGTGGAGTTGGTGGCTTCAAGCTGTCGAAGACATTTAAGAAGCATATTGTGATTCACCCACAAGAAACACTAGGTCCAATAGAAGGTTCCCCTGAAGCAGATTGAGAAGTAAATGCAGCATTGGATTATTCACTACGGGTGCCAATGATGCTGGTGTTGGCAAATTCAAGGGCCCAATCGGGTTTGCCATGTTTTGCCCAGCAAGCGTCAACTGTATGATTAGGCTTTCCACAAAACAAAAAGCACCGTCGAGAAGCTTATCCATTTGTTGTCCATCAAAACCATGACTAGTAGAGTTGCAGTCATGGCTATGGCCATCACCTCTATAATTGTTTTGCCACGATCAGCCACAAAAGCAGAATTCTCTTTGGATAGGGCAGCATTAGAAGGGTTAAAAGAATGAATAACAAGTCGATTCAGAAGAGAGAAGATTGAATTGAGCGACAGCATTGTCTCACCAGTAAGTAATTGACCTTTAGTGGCCTGATAATTAGTGTGTAGACCAGATAAAATTTTGCTGCATAAAATTCAGGGAAATTTGAAATGACACATCTGTGGCCCTTCAAGATGCCCTTATAAGTACTAAAGTAATCATTAAGAGATTTATCCTTAAGGGAAATTTGGAACAATCTCTCATATAATTCATATGTACGTGAAATACTTTGCAGCTGGGAGTAACTTTCAGCAAGATCACCCCACACTCATTTAGTCAATGTATGAAATGTCACATTGGGAGTAATATGGGGTTCAAGAGTTCAACACTACCCGATAACCACATTCCCGTAATTGAGTTCTATAATATCCATTCATCATGGGCTGTGACAGTACTAGTATCCTTCAAATCAACTTTAGGAGTGTCTTCCTTAATGTATTTTATTTTCCCTTAGCATGAATACAAATTTCTATTGCTTGAGCCCATCATAAGTAATTTGATGCACCGCTTAATTTCATTCTGTGATCTGAACTTGTAAAACATCACGGGTAGATTTGGACGCAGACATTGGAAGCAGCAATAGCAGCAAGACTAAAGAGAGCTCAAAACAGAGACAGTACAAGCAAACTCAAACTCAACAGAGTAAATAACTCGTACACAGTAGCAATTAGTGTATAAACACCAAATTACTTAAAATAACTAGAAGAATGGGAGAACCAGGAAAAGCACCACCCTGATAACTAAAAATATCCAGAAATAAAGAGTCCATAAGCCTTTTGGAGAGCACTCAGAGAGCAGGATCAGGCCACTGAAATTGCATCAAGTTTCTATTGATTATTCTTTAAGGATGCTTAATAATCCCTCAAAATTGCAGCATCACCAGGTGGCGGCAGCAACAGATTCTAAAAGCATGAAATTCTGGGGGGAAAAACTCCCAGAAATTCCATTTGTAGGCAGCAGCAGGTATATAAATCAGAAGATCTATTTATTCATCTAATAATGGTTTGATCTAATCAAAGTAATTAGAATACAGCAACTGTCGCAATAGGTAGCAGTTGAGAGGAGAAACTGAAGGAGACTTTTAAAATAGTAACTTATATTTTCAAAACTGGATCTAGATTCAAACATTGAATGTTTTTATATCATGTCAGATAACACACCTGTGGGATCAGAACTGTGAACAAGAGAAGAAGAAGAGAGGAGATGGAGAAGAAAATGGAGTGGAGGGACAGTTGCACAAGATGCAGCAGCTGTCCCCCCACAATTCCTTATTTATAGAGCTGGGAATAGAAACCAGAATATTAAGTGATATGGAAAGAAATCAACTAAGCATATTGGACAATCTAAAGTTGCCTCTAAGCACAAGGGTAAATAGTAGAAAGGTGGGAACCTAAAGTGAAAATGACCCTGTGTACCCCCACATTACACAAAGCCATGTACCCAGATGTAAGACTTCAACAAAGTGCAATTTGCATATTAACAATTGACTTCACTATCAACAATTTTACGTTTCTCATGACTCTTATTTAACTTGGTATCATGATTCATGACCTCTTACACAAGAAATCTCTAAAACATCAAAGTTATCAACTTCACGAGAGAAGAAGCCATATATCACTTCTCTTTTTCCCTATAATCTGCAGATGCCCTACTATTTTTTATGGCATGAATCAATTAGTAGGCATAAAAGCTAGGAACCCTCAACCACAGCCAAAATTCATAAGGAGGAATGATTAATGGGCCCAATGGCAAAGGAAAAGCATGGATTGGGCAGTTGAATGATTACAAGAATTTCTAGGATCTTGTTTAAGGAAAAAAGTTTTTATAGTTTATGTTTAAGTAACTAAGTGATCTTTCTTAATATGATTAGAATATTGAATTCTACAAAAAGAAGGAACTAATTTTGATTTTGGTCATTATCCCAGTCCCGTCAAAGTGCAATTTTGACCAAACTTTGTAAGCATTTAGGTCTTCACCATACAACGAACTAATCAGAAAGACATGTGTGCTGTTACTGGAAAAGTCCCATCTACCAAGCTGAAACCATTTCACCAAACCAAAGAAACCCCACCCCTAACCCCACTGTATCAAATAGATCAGTAGACATAGACAAAAGCAAATCTTGAGGATAAGTGTACCTCATATGGAGCTCTCCTGGTACTAATTGCATCATTTTCATTAAAAACAGGTACAACCCTCAGATTTAACAATGATTTAACTGTTTCAGAAAGCTGCAATCTGAAATCTGGATCCCGAAAATCATTATCAGTCACAAGAAGCTGCGATGATGACACGTCCAACTGTAATACAGAGTGAACTAAAAAATTCAGAAGAAATCCACTGCTCCACAGAATAGGGAAAAGCAATTGCTTTGAGAAGAAGGAACGTAAAAGATGAAAGGGAGAGCCGCAACTAGGATAGACAGACCTGACTGAACAACACATCATAAAGTGCCATTAGACCACTCTGACCAACTGCAGCACATGCCTTTCCATCAAGTTCAACTTGTGGTTTTTGGAGATCAGCAAAGCTGCAAAATGTGCACGCAGAAAAGTTCATAATTCATTCCCTGTATCATTTTTCAGATAGTTAAATGTACCAAAAGAGATGCCCGGCAAGACAAGTGAGAAATTTGGAATTCTTCGAAAAGGAAGGCATTCAAGACACCTGCCCAGTCAACCAAGGTGCCTGCACAACTGGGAGAGCAAGGCATCACCTAGATCCCAAATAGATGTTCTAATTTGGAATTCTTCGAAAAGGAAACCATTATTGCCTCAACAATTGCTTATATTCACTATCCATATATGACAGGAAATATACATATGCAAATTACCTTAAACCCTGCTTCCATGAAAAGGCCATTGTACAGTTTGGGGAGGGTCATAATGTACGCAGCTGCTTCCATGAAGAGGTCGTTTTCAAACTCGAACCTTGGACCCCTTGGTCACAATGTAGCAACCTTCATAATTGGATACCAAGGCACACACCCCCCCCCCCCCCAATATATTGCTTATGTATCCCAAGGGTTCAAACTTGATGTTCCCTAGACAGAAACCACGACTAGTCAACTACCTCCATCATTTCTGATTTAGTTTTAAATATTGGGCATGGATTTCCCAAGCCACACACACCAATTGGGTCCAGGGGATGGTTTTGTCAAGAGAGGACAAATGATGTGGAAGGAGATAATATCAATGAGTGACCCACATGATCATACGTGAGAGGACATGGAAATCATTCACACTCCGCCAGTGTGAGATCTTTTTCCCTTAAATATAATAGAGTACATACATGCATGGATATTCTAATCAGCAAAACCAATGCTGCAAAAACTTAAACTGTTGTTTCTGTGCTAGGAAAAGTAAATTATGATAACATGGAGAAAACCAAATGAACCTGCTGTTGACTAATTTTCTGAATCTAAGCCTTTGACGGCCAACACCTACTGCACCTGAAGTCACCAAAATAATCTCAAAGCCTTGACTGTTCAGTTCTTTAATCTGCAGGTGTTCCATTCATAAAGAAAAAGCTTTAATGTCTAAGTTATTGCCACATTATTTAAACAAGGAGGATGGAAACCCAAACCAATCATTGTAGCACACGCCAAGAATGACAAGTGTACCTACCTGCTCACAAAGTGCTCCCATTCTGCCCAAAGCTAATCTTCCATCATCTCGGGTAACAACTGCTGTTCCAACCTTTTAAAATCAAGATAAAATGTCAGCAACCACCATAAGAAGGAAAAATAAAATAAAATCTCCAAAATTGGCTGACTATGTGAAAACCCAAACAAAAAATTTTTGATTCACATCTAGGAGAGAAACCAATAGCATTCATGAGCACTGCCTCCGAATAAACAATTGAATCGAAACAGTATGACTTGCATCACTTCGGGTAACAACTGCTTTCCCCTATTTAGGAAAGAATAACAATTTACAGCCGATACAGAAATATTAAACAGCAACAATACCATAAAGAGGACTTGTATACCATTCTGTTAAAAATTGTCATGTGGAATTTCGCACATAACAATCTGAAGGACATAACAGCAACTAAACTGTTTTTTAAGAGCAGTATACCTTGGCATTCTGTGATTAAGTGATTCGTTTCTTACTTTTAGTCTTTTATCGCACTTATTTTTAAATTTCTAAAACTTCTCAAGCGTAGCAATGCCCCCAATGCCCCCATAATCATCAAATGGGTGAGAAGTGGTATTACTTAGAAGCAACTGAAGAAATGAGAATCAGTCCCTTTAGATCACAATTTCCAACAATGCACTCATAAAATTTAATAAAGGTAGTGAAACTTGAGCAATATCAACCACTATATACAACAACAACAAGAAGCCTTCACCCAACTAAATGGGCTCGCTTACATAGATTCTTGCCTTCCAATCAGCTCTATTTGAGTCCACACCAGATATAAGGCCTAAGCTATGCAAAAATCAGGAGCAGCATCAATGCCTGAAAAATGATCTCAGCTAATCTGACAAATATTCTCTGCCAAAAGGTTGTTACCAGATCCATCCAAGTGAGTCATTCCTCTTTTTGCACCATGTGTGAAAGAGATTGTAGAAAAATCACCATGTGGGATAAATATACTAGTAGAAGATTAAAACTTGGAGAAGGGCTGGAGGTTGGCAGCAAAAATGCCTTTTTTTGGCTGCGTTTCATAACGGTCCAAGTAGGCTGCCGGGACACAGAATTCCAGGGCACTCAAGCAGCTGCACATAAGGAATTAGAAATCTCCATGTCTTCTCAGCTTTAGCAATCTCATGGATGAACAAGCAAAGGCCCCAGCATGCTCAATTGATCAAAGCAGAAACTCAAATTAAGGAATATCTCTTCTGTGTAGACTTGCACAGACACGAAAGACTCACCGCATAATTTATCCGCTATGATTACGGGAGAACATTCCAGGGTTATAGACATTCTTTCTGGATTTGTTTTGCTTCCCATACTTTTAAGTAGTACTTTTCCCATTATCCCTGCTCCCCCCTGCCCCTCCAGAGCATCCCACAAAGAAAAAGAAAATAAAGACAAATAAAATCTTAAAAATAGATAGTTAGATACTTAAAACTAGACTAATCCTCCCTCAGATCTCTGAGACAAGTAATTGCGCTAAAAAATTTAATGGCGCAGCTGTATAAATCAAAGATACAAGTTTTCTTCTAATTGCCATTTAAAATCGAGACGAAGTACGAATTCAACAAGTTGAAAATGAATCAGAAATGGTCTATTAATCTTACTGAAAACCGAGATAAACCGAGATAAACGACAACGAAAACCACCGCAATCCACCACAGATAACATCAGGAAAAGAAAAATGAAAGAAAGTATTAGCGTTGATGTCTCATTGCAACAGTTACTAGGTATAATGAACTGACCATGCAGAAACATCAATCGAACTCAAAAGGAATGGGGAAAAATCATCAAAATAAGAATGCAGCTATCACCTTAATGACAACACGCTTGACGTCCTTGATGAATTCTCGAGTAGGATCTATCGGATCCATATTCGATTAAGTACAAGCTTTCTCCTGCAGTTCCAATTGATTTGAGGAAACCAGAACCAAATCAGAGCGGCAAACTAGCAGAGAGTCCGGGTGAGAGAGATCACACCTCTAACAACTGAAATAAGCCAACTGTGGCGAAGCATTTAAATACCAGGAGCAGGCGCCGCCAGCCACGTGGCGTAGAGAGTGGCCTGACCTTTTTCGTAGAGAATAGCCTGAGTTTAAGGAGCTCTCTCACTCAGAAGACGTCCATTTTCACGACCTTACCACAGTACTGTGCAGAACCGTCGTGCCAAGCAAATCGAACCGTCGGATTAAAATCTCGAGATTGAAATCTTAACAGAAATTTTGGATCCACGAAAAAATTTCGCTTCAAGTCATCCGCATATGACTGAAGCAATTTCGTCCTCCCGAAACCCTATGCTTTTAGAAATTATTAGAGCCTCAAAATAATAAAGTTGACCCTGACATTAATAATATTATATTATATCCAGTGTATCGCGAGAATCTAGTAAATTGGACCCATTTATCTTTCACCGTCAGTCAAATTCGGATCGAGCATTTGACGTTTACGTTTGATCATACGTGGTTCGGTGGTTGTATTCGTGTGAATTGTTTTAATAGACATGCCCTAGGTGGCTAGATGCTTCCCTCAAATGCGGAGAAACGTTCACGTACGAGAGAATATCTGTCGTTCTTGGTTCTGATCCAGTGGAATATGGCTCAGGTAAACTTAGATAGAACCCGTGACCGTGCCTAAGTGCCGCTCAGTCATTTGACCGCAATGACTTTTGTCGAACTTAAAAGATCTCGTGAAAATGTAAAATTATTTTCTTTTCAGGAATTCTGGTCTTCCAATGGGATTAGAGATGCTGTCGACTAGTCTTCCCGTTCTCCAATAAATATTTGATGACCCTAATAAATTATTTCGATGCCTTGACCTCAGGATGTTAACTATGATCCCCACACACAAAAAATATATTTCCTACTCCATACAATTAGTTATGATATGAAATTCATATAAAATACTCTTTTTTTTTTAATATAAGATACCCTCCGTCTCTCTCACCCAATTAGTTAGTTAGATGTGAAATTCATATACAATACTCAGGGGCGGAGCCAAATTAATCATTGGAATCCAATAATAAATCCGTATTACCATCCCATCGGGCGAGCATTAAGCCACCGCGTATGCTGTGTGGGCTCATGTGGACCATTGTTAGTTTTTCACGTTTGAAACCCTTTAGTGGACCATAAACTAAATGGTCTTCTAAATACAATATGTTTTGAACATATGATGAAAAAAAGAGAAAAATAAGAAATAAAAAATGAGGTTCAAAAGAGAATAAATAAGATTAGAAATATGAGATAATAAAATAGGAGAAATTTATGGATAGTCAGTTAGTTTCTATTTAAATTTTTGTTTTTTTAAAGTAAGAGTTTAATTGTAACCGTTTGGATTATGATTAAAAAATAACATCTATATCTATCATCATCTTAAATTTTTATTTTTAATATGCTGGCAAATAACGGTATTTCACTTGTGGAGGGAGAAAAATAAAGAAAACGTCATTCTCAATAATTATCCAATGGTTACTTGAACCTTATTTGGAGGAAGAAAAAGTAAAATCTATTTTATAATCCCTAAAAAATCTCTCCCTATTTATTCTCTCTTTCTATTCCTATTTATTCTCTCCCCTCTTTTGTTTCTTCACAAGTGATTTATGGAAATTTTAAAAACGTTATAGATAAAAAGTTTATTCCTAAATCTTCTCTACAAATAGATATTCTCTTATTCTTTCTCCATCTTTAATTCTCTTTTTTCTTTATTATTATTATTATTTATATAGTTTTCTTTCTGGATTATGTTTTTGTTATTCTTTTTATTTGATTTTTATATTGTAAATATTTAAAATTTGTAAAGTAGCCAACTACTATGATTTGTTTGGTTTGCATCTAGCCTTCTACTGTTGAAATCATTTTTTCCCTTTCCTTTAATGTTGATTTTGTAATGTTTTTGAATAAAAACATTAATTAAAACTAAAAAGTATTTTATAAGATATTTATTTGTTAGCGATCCTTATGTTTTAATTATTTATTTTTTTAAATAATTTGCTTATATTTTTTTAAAGATAAAAATGTCATTATTAATGATTACTTGTAAGATGAAAAAAAGGCTAAAGTATCGCTGAACGACTTGTAAATAAGTTAGATGAAACGTTCTAAATATTCACCGAATTCGTTAAACTAAATCTGAATTGTCCAATATAATACATCAATTGTGGATTCTCGTTGGCAGTAATGTCTCTTTCTTCTTCCTCTGTTCCTTCTTCCATTCCTTATATCAAGCAAAACAACTCTCTTGATTAACCGTAGATACATACATCTAATATGTATATACGAAATATAACGAAATTACAAATTTAACTAACTCATAAATAATGGGAAGAAAAATAGGAATTATATTGGACAATTCAAATTTAATTAATAGATCTTATGGTAGATATTTAGAACCCTTTTAGCTAACATATTCACACGTCTGTTCATTTTCGAATCATTCTATGATTGTATCCAACTACAAGAGAACACCAAAAGATTTTGATTATATGTTCAACATTTCTATTGTCTGCTTATGCATGTTTTCTTTCTCCACCCTTATGCATGATCATGATGGCTTTAGCAAATCTTCATTGCAACTCAACGTGTCAATGCAGGGTTGGTAGAGTGATAAAATCCATATTTCTTAGTGAAGAGGTCATGGGTTCGACCCTTGTGGACGACAAAGCTCCCTCTGAGGATGTAATCCAGGTGCGTCCAAGCTGGCCCGGATGAACCTTAGACACTAAAAAAAATAAAAAATAAAATTGATGTTAGTTTGTGAAGCAGTTCACCCATTACTCTACACTTAGAAGAGGAGAGAGGATGCAATGGACTATATTACATGGGAAGTAGGGTCAGTCTAGAGATGGAGGAGGATGTTGTTACAGGATCGCCAAAGACACAAAAGGATGCGGTTACAAGATCGGCGGAGATAGAAGAGGACGGAACAATGATTCGTCATGCGGTTACAAGTGGTCACAAACACTTACCAGTGCAATGCATTTCCTCATTTCTTGAGCCACATTGGTGACATCCTATGGTTGTTCTATTAGACAATGAATTCTCAAAGAATTGTAATGCTTTAAGATTGTTAAGGATTTAAGCAGAAGGTTGCTTAAAACATTACACATTGAGTATTTAGTTTAGAATATTCATACCGTTACTTCCCGTTAGTATTTATAAAACAACATTAAGTTTTACGATTAGTTGAACTCTCTCACAAAGGCCCATTATACCATTGGATTGTAATTAATTCGATGACCTATATTAGAACATACATTGGGTATAACTCAAATACATCAACTATGAGTATGACTTAAATACCTAAATAATAACGACTCAGCCACTCTTGACGTTCACCGGTTCACGTTTGATCATACGTGGTTCGGTGGTTGTATTCGTGTGAATTGTTTTATTAGACATGCCTAGATGGCTAGATGTAGGGGTGTCAACGGTGCGGTTTGGATCGGTTTCGGGCCGGGCCTAACGGTTTCCAGGTGAAAAACCCCCAGCCCAAACCAGCCCATTTAAAAGATAACGGTTTCGGTGCGGTTTCGGTTTGGTGCGGTTTGGGTTCAGGTTGACTAACGGTTTGGTTAATAATTTGGAATAAATTAAAAATCAATATTGAAATTTATTTTTAAATTTTCCTCAACTCCAAATCTTAATTATTCACACACAAAACTACAAAAGATAGAGGATGAAGACTCTAAGTAGATCCAACGATAAGTGATGGCAAACCACTGAAGAGTTTTTTTTTTTTTTTGGTAAAGACTTAAGATTAAAGAGTTATTAGTTAAGACTTTTAAATTTTAAAATAATAAAACTAAATGAAATTTGAAAATAAAAAAGTTAATGATTAAGATTAATATTAAGATTAAGATTAAGATTAAGACTTAAGAGTTAAAGAACTATCAATTAATACTTTTAAATTTTAAAATAATAAAACTAAATGAAATTTGAAAATAAAAAAGTTAATGATTAAGATTAACATTAAGATTAAGATTTAAGAGTTAAGAACTATCAATTAATACTTTTAATTTTTAAAATAATAAAACTAAATGAAATTTGAAAATTAAAAAGTTAACGATTAAAATTAAGACTTAAGAGTCAAGAGTTATCAATTAAGACTTTTTCTATTTTAAAATAAGAGCAAATTGCACTGGCACCCCAAAATGGAGGCTTTAAAGCATTGACACCCCATTTTATGTTTAAAAAACACAAACACCCCATTCATTACCACTAGTCCATTTTGTTAGTAAAACCATTAACCACTGTTTTTTTTAATTCCAAAATGCCCTTACCAACACCGGAAGAACTCTTGTTACCTCAGTCGCGCCGCTCCTTCCGGAATTCGGTGGGTCGCACCGGGCAAGTTCGATCTTTGCCCATCGTGGCGCTCGAAACGACGTCCTTCATCTCTTCTTGCTTCCGACTTTTTTTTGTATAGATTCGGTCCCACGAAGGACGATTTGAAACTTAGAAGAAGAGCAATTCAACTTGGGTTCGCGCATTCGGGCGAATCCCCATTGAAATTCCCGGGATGTCGATCGTCGTTGAAGAGGATGTTTAGCGAGTTGGATTGATAGTGTATCTGTCTAGGTCGAGTCACAATTTAATGCGAATTGATCTCGAATGGGTTGTGAGAGTTTCGGTTGGATTTCGCGGAAATGAGGAAACAATTTGTCTGCGTAGATCTCTTGTTGGGAAGATTTGATTCTTGTTCTTCTAAGGGTTTTGCGTCGTTGTGATTTGGAGTTGTTAATTTAATGAATTGATTACCGAGTCATGGAAGAGGTTATGATTTGGAATTGGCAGTGTATCACCAACTCCTAGGGTTATCACCTTTGTTGTTGGGTACTTTCTGTTCCTCCTCCTTCTTCGAATCGCACTTAAATAGGGATGAGGCGAGGCGAGAGAAAGGGGCGGTGAAGAAAATAGAATCTTACGGACTGAAACAAATACCCATCTCGCAATTTCTCCATTTTGAATTGGGGGTGCGCTTGCCAACAACACCATTAGATTTCAGAGCCACCCATCAATATCAAGAACTTTCAAGAAAGGAAGACAATTTATACAAATGAACTTGTTGATTGACATACCCAGGTGTCTTTTCCGACAATTTATACAAATGACTTGTTGATTGACATACCCAGGTGTCTTTTCCCATTAGAAGGTTGGATATGATCGATCGTCATGATTAATTCCTTCCTCTTCTTTCAATTTTGCATTTAGGCAACTTGGCGGGTTTCGGGTTTCATTGGTTTCGCGAATGGGGTTGGTTGGTTTCAGTGTTGGTAGGGCATTCTTGGAATTAAAAAAATCGTGGGTTAATGGTTTTACTGGAGGCTAGTGTGTTTAATGAATGGGGTGTTTGTGCTTTTTAAACATAAATGGGGTGTCGGTTCCATTTTGGGGGTTGCTCTTAAAATAATAAAACTAAATGAAATTTGAAAATTAAAAACTTAAATCGTTAAACGTGTTAACACTCAACTCTCAACTACTCAAACTTTCAAACACCCGAAATTCATGAATCATTAATTACATTTAAACAATACAAAAAAAAATTAATTACATTTAATATTTTAATTTTATTTATGTAAAAGACTAACGGGCTTGCCACACATCCGCCCCAAACCGTTCAGGGCCCCCTCAGCCCAATTACGGCCCATTAAGGATCGGTTCGGGCCGGTTCGGGCTATAACAGCCGGTTCGGTCCGATTTTAACGGTTCAGGTTGAAAATTGACACCCCTAGCTAGATGCTTCCCTCAAATGCGGAGAAACGTTCACGTACGAGAATATCTGTCGTTTTTGGTTCTGATCCAGTGGAATTTGGCTCAGGTAAACTTGGATAGAACCGGTGACCGTGCCTAAGTGCCGCTCAGTCATTTGCCCGCCATGACTTTTGTCAAACTTAAAAGATCTCGTGAAAATGTAAATTATTTTATTTCCAGGAATTCTGGTCATCCAATGGGATTAGAGATGCTGTCGACTAGTCTTCCTGTTCTCTGATAAATATTTGATGACCTCAGGAAATCATTTGGATGCCTTAACTTCAGGGTATAACCATGATCCCCACACAAAAAGATATATTTCCTACTAAAATTAGTTAGAATATGAAATTCATATATAATACTTATTTTTTTTAATTTTTTTGGAGAAAAGAAGTTTTTAAAAAAAACATGGGTTTATAGACGATAGAATTTTTACCTATTAGCATCATTCCTAATAAGACGGGAAAGAGCTTTAGGGAGACCAAGGGGTTGAAGATGGAGTTCTTGAGTGGATTGTGATAATCTAGTCACGAAGTCCGCACAAGAGTACACTTTACGCACATTATATTCAAAAGAGCATGCAACAAAGTCCCCAGCCACCTCAAGAATTTGTTGTACAAGATCTATTACATACCATGGCTCCATACCATGGCTCCTGATAAATCTTATATATCATCTTAATAGCCGACTCATAATCGGATCGTATATGGACTCTATTGTGCCCAATGCTCATTTTTTTTAAATATACTATACCCTCTCTATACAATTAGTTAGAATATGAAATTCATATACAATATTCATTTTGTTTAGTATACGATACAACCTCTCTCTCTCCATGAGTATTTCGTGTTTTCTCACCTATTACGGGGAGAAAAAAATCTTCATTTCCTTCCTTGGTTCTTTCGGAGTTCTTTGGATTTTATTTTTTCGGGATCTGACACTTGGTTCCCAATCCTTTCCAATGATGGCTTTGGGTACTCTCGGGCACTAAATCTTCCTGAATTTTTCCTTTGTGAGGATACTTCAGCAAAACACAAGTCCTCTTTGTAAGTTTGGTGTCCCGATCTCTCATCCTGGTGTACTATTCCCGTGATACCCCAAGGATATGGGGTTGAGCCCCCTGGTGGACTCGGATTCCCTTGGTCTAAGGACATGGACTTGATTGAGTCATTGGTCTGGGACCAAGTCGGGATCACCTCATCAAAATCAATACAACATATGTAGTGTCTCATCAACCCCTCCATGTCTAGGACTCTTTTTTGGCCAAATTTAACTTTTTTTTTACATTTTTTTTATGAGGTTCATCCGGGTCAGCTTGTGCGCACCACGATTACATCCTCAAATTAATGCCGCCGAATGGGCGCGAACCCAAGACCTCCCCGTGGGTTTAGGGTTTAGGGTTAGGGTCTTTAACCGCTTTATTAACCCATCATTGGCGTCTACTTATAGGGTGTACATTCCCACCCCGAATACGCATTTCATTTCCATCTTACAAATAACTAAATTAACAAACTTGTGCTGATAATTCCATGAACAAAAATGTCATAAAAGGTAACTTCAGCTTCATGGCAGTTATTAAGAAGCATCACGGGTTAACCTTGAATGATTATATATGTTAGGCAGAGTTCCGTCATGCACTTTCATATACACGTCAAGTTGATATAAGTTTTAACTTAATGAAATGGCCTCTTCATTTTCAATATACATGTGAATTTGAAAGAAGAAAAAAATACATGTGAGTCTTTCTTTTCGTTTTTCCACTTTTTTTCGTTTTCTTGGTAAATAACACACCTGAGTCTTTCCATTGATGAATGATGAGGAAAAGGTTACGTAAACCTTTTCAATTATTGTCCCAATAATCACATATCAATTTCTAAAAGTATTATAACAATGACAATTTAGGGGGAAAAAAATCTTCTGCTGTGCACATATCTCCCTATTGTACAGAGCGGCACCACAAATTGACACATGTCGCATTTTTAATAAATGGCTCAGATTAGAAGGCAGAATTTTAAGTGAAAATAACCCATCTTATGACCCGTTTTAACAAAAAAATAACCCGTTTATTAGACCCGGTTTTAAATATGGATGCCCAAGATTTGTTTCCAAAATTCTCCCATCATTCCTGCACTCCATTTTCTTCACTCGACTCCATTTGTTTACATTAATATCTGCAAAGTCAATCAAACAAATTTTCTTCTTCCTGCAACATATAAGAACTCCACTTATTCTATCTTCCCCTGTTCCATGACCCAAGTTTTTCTCTTTCTATGAATTTTGTGGTAATGGTTTTCCAAAATAGAAAATTCACAGTAAAGGAAAACTCTTTTCACTTTTTAATTTTTTCCTTCCGTTTCTTATGCCGGTCCTCAAAAGCTTTGAATGAAATGAGAATTCAAGCATCGTTTTCCTCTTCTTCCTTCCTCTTTCTGAACAAGACAATACAAACCAGAGAGTTTTGTCTCTTCTGTTATTATTTCACCACTTCTATTTAAAAGTTTCACTTTGGTCTTTGTCTGACTTCTAAGGGTCCCTCAAAAACTTTTGCTCTTGCTTCCACCTTAAAATATTCCAAAATCATAGCAATTTAACATACCTGTGTTTTCTGCAACCCTGCACTATTTCAGAGCCATTAATGTCTTCCCATAAGTCTCTTTATTAGTCATTGAGAGCTGATGTTTTCCATTTTAGAGATCCCACAATTCTGTTTCTCTCAGTTGATCCATTGAAACCCAAGTTAAGGATGAGAAATGATTGATTTGATCTCATCGTTGGGAAGAAGATGGAACAATGGGAGAATCTTGGAAACAAATCTTGGGCAATTATATTTAAAATCGGGTCTAATAAACAGGTTGTTTTTTTGTTAAAACGACTCATAAAATGGGTTATTTTCACTTAAAACCCTGCCTACTAATCTGAGCCATTTATTAAAAATGTGACACGTGTCAATTTGTGGTGCCGTGCACAACATAGGATTTTTTTCATTTGATTCTAATGAGGGTAATATCGTCATTTTATCCATTAATTAACAGAATCTTTGAAGGAATGTTAGAAGTGTATAACTTATAATCATGAGAGTGTGCAATCTGTAATTCAGAGTATCAAAGCATGCAACCTGTAAAAGACTCATAAAATATTATAGTTACAAACTTACAATTATAATTTGCCCTTCAAATGTAAACGGTTGGATTGGAATGGGCATATATGGTATAATCTTCACAGCTATAGAAATTAGAAATAAGGGTATTTTGGTAAGAGAAAATATGATTTGTCTTTGGTTGGTTATTTCTATAAATCACAAGGGAGCCAGATGCAAAAAATAATTTATTTTGAAATAAAAGTGACCTAGAAGGTCCAGATGAAAATTAACCCTTTCTCTTCTTTTTTGTACGCGAACAACCTCTTCACTAAGAGGTATTAAGTTTATCACTAGAACAACTTTGGCACTAAGAAAATTACCCCTTTCTTTCCACTTCAAATAACTTTTTTCATCCCAATCCTCTGTTTAACCTTTATTGAATTGTAGGAATCTCGTTTGTCAAGTTTTCATTTTCTATTTCTATTATGAGAACCTTTTTTCTATCATATTTTTTTATGTGATTTCTTTTAGTGGCCATGTATGGACCCCTTTATTTTCATGGATGATTGATTATTATTATTTTTTTTTTACAATTCATAAGTTTTAATTCATGTGTTCTCTCTCTTGTTCTTAATGCTTTGGGGTGACGGATCACCACTCTATTGATCTTTGATGCGTTTTTGATGTACTTAATCGTGAAGAACTTGTGAGTACTTGAGGAGAATTGAACAGTGAGTTGTTACGCCTAGTGCGTTGTAGTTCTAGGTGGCTTATTCGGCCTTTGCCTGGTTTTCCACAGAATTTAGTATTTTCCAAATTACATCTAATTCACCATTGATAGGATAGTTTCGAGCAAACTAGGGACACACACACAAGTTGCATGCCTTGGTGAGCATTGCACAATGTACGGTTGCATTCTAAGTATTGAGTTTGTTTGAAATGTGACACACAATTTTGAGCACAAATCCTTAGTTCTTTTTTGAGTTATGTGCATTCAAAAACATCTAGGTGAAGTGTATAAATTTCTAGACTTTGACCAACATATTAGAATTCCCTTGAGGCGAAATAGCTAGCTCAGCCTAGCCTCCAGGCTATTTATAAGCTTGTTCACTAATGTGAAAAGGCATGCAACCCGCGATCTTACAATCCATGTTTTTTTAGTGGAATTATCTTATTTGAGTCAAAATTGAGTTATTTTACCCCCAATTTAGTGATTCCGTATTGATTTCATGGTTTCTAAAGTTTGTAATTAAATTTAAAGATTTCTCTGATTTTTGTTTTGAAATTATCGGTAAAATTCTAAACCAGAGGACTAATTGTGTAATATAAAAAACATGCACTTCACAGCAAAAAAAAGATTAAATTGTGATTGAATAAAGTCCAAGGTTTGGAATTACAGTATCATTGTCAAACAAGGAAAGTCATGATGTCACACTATTAATCGAATACTCATATCAAGAGAGGAAATCTAAATTTGCATGGCCCCACTTTTCAATTATATTAATTAATAAAAAAAAATCCTTAAATCACCCAAACACTTCACCCCACTCACGTTTCTCTCTCTTAAAGCCTAGAAGGCTAGCTAGAACTACCGAAATACATACTCATCCATCCACTTACGTCTCTCGTAACCCTTGGTAATGTCGTTCAGGATCGTCCCCTCACGTGTGTCCTGCGATCCTTCCTAGAACTACCCAAATACATACTCATCCATCCACTTACGTAGGGGTGTCAATTTTCAACCCAAACCGTTAAACCCCCCTTTGCGACGCCCGCCATCCTTTGGGCCGTTTGGGCTGGGTCCTCACCCGCCTCTGTGGGGTGCCCCCTTAGTCGTTTACATAATAATTAAAATATTAAATGTAATTAATTTTTTTTGTATTGTTTAAATGTAATTAATGATCCATGAATTTCGATGTTTGAGCGTTGAGGTTGAGTGTTCACTTTACTTTAATTTTAGTTTTAACTTTTTTATTTTCAAATTTGATTTAGTTTTATTATTTTAAAATTTAAAAGTCTTAATTGATAACTCTTAACTCTTAAGTCTTCATCTTAATCTTAATCTTAATCTTAATCGTTAACTTTTTATTTTCAAATTTCATTTAGTTTTATTATTTTAAAATTTAAAAGTCTTAATTGATAACTCTTAAGTCTTAATCTTAATACTTAACTTTTTAATTTTCAAATTTCATTTAGTTTTATTATTTTAAAATTTAAAAGTCTTAAATTGATAACTCTTAACTCTTAAGTCTTAATCTTAATCGTTAACGTTATTTCACCGTCTACACATGATATAAAAATTTAAATTCTTTATTTTTTGAGGGTGGAGGGTGGTTTGGATCAAGTTAATGCCATCACTTATTGTTGGATCTACTTGGAGTCTTCATCCTCTATCTTTTGTAGTTTTGTGTGAGAAATTAGGATTTGGAGTTGAGAAAAAAATAAAAATAAATTTAAATATTGATTTTTAATTTAGTCCAAACCGTTAGTCTAACTGAATCCAATCCATTAGGCCAAACCGTTAGTCAACCCGAACCCAAACCGCACCAAACCGAAACCGCACCGAAACCGTTATCTTTTAAATGGGCTGGTTTGGGCTGGGTGTTTTTCAGTCCGAAACCGTTAGGCCCGGCCCGAAACCGCTCCGTTGACACCCCTACACTTACGTCTCTCTCTTAAACCCTAAAAGTACTCTACCCACTGACTCCACTCACGTGTGTCTCTTAGATCTCTTAAATCCTAAAACCATCCAAATATTTACTTATCTACCCACTCACGTTTCTCTCTCTTAATTCCTATAACTGCCCGCGTATAACAATGTGGGAGTGCACCACCGTCACGGAGACTCTGCTATAAAATCCGGTAGAGCCCAAGGAGGCGGAGCGGCTGTTTCTTCTTCTTCTCCAACGTCACATATGATCAGACTATTGACGATCAGTCGATCCTTTCCGTCCAGGTACCCTCGTCAATTAGTTACTTACTTTGTTTGTTATTTTCCCTTCCATGGATTTCCTATCCAACTGCAACTCCTCAAGTACTAGACAAAATTATAACAAAGTCTAACAGTTTAAAAAAAAATCACACAAAGTCTAACAGTTTAAAAAAAAAAATCACAAGGTTTTCAAAAAATCATGTAAGAATTAATGCATCTCTGTTGAGATCAGCAAAGGTTCTCTTTGCATCCTGGTGCCATATCTTCCAAAATCAAGTTGTGTACTGTCGGGTTGGCGACCCCTACTACATCTGCCTTACGATATTTATTATATTTCATACTTATTATATTTCGTACGTTTCTAGCACGTACCTTATTTTTTTTGACTATATGAGATCCGCACTTTGACACTTGAGATTCCATCTCATCCTATCAGCACGCATTCCATTAATTCCAAGATTCAGGACAAGAAGTAGAATCAAGAATCAAGATCTTGATCTTGAATCATATTACTCGCCGGATGCAAAGTCCTTAAATGATCGTCAAATGCTTGAACGCCTCTAATATGTTGGAGGCACTGGGGGCATTGAAAAATATTTCCGCGACTTAGGAAATCCTCAAAAGCTGATCTTTCTGTCCTCCTATTCATGCTCTCCAGATTTAGATCGTTCTCCCTCAGCGTTCTCATACGTTGAGCATGCTCAACAGAATGCTCAACAGAGATGCGGGTGTCAAATTTTTTCCTATTCCTAGGCTGGCTATCTACAAGGGTACAGCCTTCGATTCTTTGTGGGGGAGAACCCTGCCGGGCAGCGATGAGGGCCTGCCCTGGGTGATCCCATGTTGAGCTCTCTCAACAGAGATTCAATTTTTTCCTACTGCGAAAGTAAGAAAAAACTTTGTTAATAGAATTTTCAAATTAAAAAACAATATATGTAGTTAGTTTGAAGTTGACTACTACAAACCTCTGAGTGCTCCAGTACCCTCGGGATCAGCGATCCCTTCATTTGTAGGATTCATTATGTAGTGCCAAAAAATTAATAAATCAGAAGACAATGAAATTTTTTATAAAAAAAAAAAAAATTTTAAAAAAAAAAAATACCAAAAAAAAAATTTTTTGCCCTTTCATTTTACAAAAGTCATCGGCAAGTTCTCCTCAATGCCATGAGAGTTAAGAATGTCTAAAATGGTCAATTTACCATTGAAATACTTAATCTTGACCCAGGGATGGGTTCTATAGACATGTCTATTAAGGCTCTCAGTGTTGGGATTATTGATGTAATGAGCCTAATTAAAAAGCCCATAAAGTGGGGGTAATGCCTGTATGTGGGATTAGTAGTTAATTTTAATAACATATATATAATGTTTGAGTTAGATTAGGATGATTAATAATCAGATAGAATTCTGTACTGATTTTATTCACCTTTATGAGTCTTTTAGAGTGATTAGGAGTGCTATGTCGAGTCAAGTTAGGAATTTCAGAAGGTCTATGTGCATGAAATGAATCCCCATCAATTAGAGATGATTTGATAATATATATGACTCTTTACAAGAGTTTTAGTGTTGTCTGTGAGTGCATACAGGATTGTTATCTCTTTCTTTATCTCTTTATCTTTTCTCTTATTTTCTTTCTCAAGAGTTTTTTCTATTGTTCAAATTTCTGTTCAAGGACATCTTCAATAATAGTACTTTGAAATACGTTACATTTTGGTAATTGAAGAATTTGAAAAATCATGCAACTAATTAAAAATAAATAGTATAATTTAATTCATATTGTTATGACATTAGAAATAAAATTTTACCTGAAATTTTCTTCTTATAGGTTAGTAATATTTCAATTTATTCCAGTATCCCAATCATGTTCTTCAAAAAATGAAAAATTGAAAATCATTGTGTTGAATTATAATTCAATACATAGAATAACTAGATACAATAGCCGCAAACATTTTGACATAGTTTTGGGGTATTATGCTTTTCGCCAATTATCTTGAAGTGTACCTAAATTTTTTCCAATAAATATCATGCATAGTGTATGAACAAAGTAGTTCAAAATTACTAAGAAACAATTTAAAAAAAATGATATACTCTTAAAACGTCTCATGCGATTGGCATTTATAATAAACATCACAATTTTAAACATTTTATTATGTTCATTTAATTCACTACTTCACATTATACAATTCAAAATATTATTTGCTTTCATAATACATCCAACAACCTTATAACTAATGTCATATATTAGTATTTCTTGTACTTCGTTTATTTGGTTGAAAGCCGATCCAATTTAGTTTTGACAAGTTTTATCTAATATTCAACAGTTATAAATAAATAAATAAAAGTATATATTAATAGAGACTCTATCAAAATTTTCAACTGTGATTTTTTCCTCACTAATAGCATCTTCTTATATAGATAAAATGAATTTATGACCTAATTTTTTTACTGAAAAATTAAAATATCATAATATTTATATTTTTTTCAAGATTTTTACTATGTACAACGGACATAAAATGTAAAAAAATCAAAATAGAGAAAACTTAGATATGTTAAGTTTAATTAATCTTCATATGTATTAAATATAAAGATTTTCTTTTTCTTTTCCTTTTAATATCAATTTTTATTTGAATGCACTATTTCAACAAAATATATTTATTTCATTATTATTTCATTATCTATTTAGCAGAATCCATGTAGCCGACCCCATTTAGTTGGGACAAGGCTTATTGTTGTTGTATTGTTGTATTGTTGTTGTATCTATTTAGCAGATAAAAAAAAACAAGTGACATCCATTTGCACATGTAATTTTTTACTAGTTCAATTAGAAACACGTACTTAGATAATCTCAGAAGCAAACCAAATTTCATCTCAGTCTAATGTTCATAGTACTATACTGCAACAAACAACACTTGCAGTTTGCTCCCTAGGCACTCCATCTTTATTAATGTAACACGAGATCTAGGTATTAACTGAACTTGAAGAATCTAGTCCCAACTGAACAAAATGAACAATAATATTATTGATACCCACAAGGGTAGCTGGTCGCTGAGGTATTAGAAACATTTCTGGGGTGGTCGGTCTGAGGTCAGGTTAACATACAAACTTTCCCAAATTCACTAAAGAGAAATAGCATTGGGCTCATGAACCTGGGAACTGGTAATCAAACTATGGTTGTTATCTATCTTATATGTAGATGTAGTATATCTCTACAGGCAGAAAATCTCCAAGGTTTTTGACATCTCAGATGACTTTTTCCACTAGGATTTCACCTGTCACAGAACTATGAAAGAGCAAGGGAAGCAGGGCAAGGGAAGCAGCAACAGTAAACTACAAAGCAATAATGTTGACTAAAAGCGCAGACGAACCTTCGGTACCTCGTCGATCGAAACCTCTGCTAATCCATCTCCTCTAAGCTTCGATGGTTTCGCAGCCCACTTCTCGTTGAACATTGGTTGAGGGACAAGTTGTTCTCCGCTTTTTCTGAATTTATAGGTGGGGTAATGGTAGGGGTGTAAACGGATCAGATTTGGATCGGATTCGGATAATATTCTATCGATTTTTGGACTCGATATCGGATAGTTATTTTCTTAAGTAAATTCTTATAATGAGCATGAATACAGATATATTACAAGTTTTCGACTATCTGTTGACAATTTTACCATTTTATTTGTAATGATTAAGTTTGAAATTTAAGAATTTAACAAGATGGTTATCTTAGAAAATATGATGAAAAAAATAGTCAATATCTCAAGTAAAAAATTATAAAAATAAATCCAAATAAGTAACTGATTCTAATCATTTAATCAGACGGATAATAGTTGGTAGAAAAAGGGCATACTATATCTGCATCCTATTAGTAATTAGACAGATTCAAATACAGCTAAACGGATGTTGATGCGAATTCAAGAGCGAATTTCGATTATCCAATTAGACCCCTAGTATCTAGTCCTTTTACGCCCCTAATATGCAACTCATCGTTTCATGGATGACTGAAAGAAGATGCTAGCATACAACCGTTATAGTATCCAGACTGATTTCCCTTTCCCTTTCCCTTTCCCTTTCCCTGCACTTCCTCCCAAATGGATTTTGATGGCAAAGTAAATTCAGTGGCTGCCTAAAGAAGCTTATCAACCCAGAAATTTCCTTACATGTCATGTCTATCAAGTACTGCCACAAGGACAAGATGGATCACTAAAATAAGCATATCTACATAGGATTGTAAAGTGACAATATTTCCTACATAAACGAGAATTCACTGACATTTTAGTGAGACGACCACAAAAAATTCTGGGGGTAAACTTATTATCTCGATTGGAAATTGGCAATTTCAATGATTCAAAATTCAGAGGGAAAAAGAATAATAAATGGAGCACATATCAAATTTGTGACTCAATATAAAAGCATGTCTCATTTGTGGTCATTTCTGTATCTTTTAATTTCTAACAGTTTTCAAAAACTGGGTCCACTGAATTTTGAACCTTTAGCTGCGCCATTTGATAACCTCCGGTTGTGTTGAAACTCAATACTTGAGCAAAAGTTTACCCCCCAAGAAGAAATATTTGAGCAAAAAGAAGACCTTCATTCTAAAATCTCAGCTTCTTCTTATCACCATTATGTCTGATTTATGCAAGGCCTTCCTGAACAGAATGGTTTCTCTCTTGGACTAGGATCGAAATTGCTTCAGTCATGCGCATGATGGTCAAGCAAGGTTTTCTTCCGCCAAATCACTAATCTCAATGGAGATTTCAACGGTCAAAATTGAAATCTCCATTGAAATCTCAAACCAAATTGTTTGACTTGACGGTCTTGCGCAGCGTATCAGGACTCGAGCAAAGTCCAAACGGCCTTAAATAACTACTGTCAGAAAGAATGGCAAGATGTAACGCCTGAGAACATCTGTATTTGTCATAATATTTAAGTGATGAATTATCTTCTTTCATAAAATTAAAAAAAATGGACATACTGATTATATCCTCTTGTTCATTGTAAATTATAACAAACTTTATAGCATATTTAATAAGACAATTCGATTTCAATTAAAATGCTACTGGAGCTAGCTTCAAGAGAAGTAAGAGCAAGACAATTCTCATTCTCTCAGGTAAAACTAAACCCTCCTACAAGTTTCCATTGATGCAAGGCTTTTAATAACCCACTGATATTATCCAAACTAAGTGAAATGTTGATCAGTTGAAAGAGACCTTGACATCAATCCTTGCCTCTGAAATGAGGAACTTGATCAAAATATACCTGAATTTCATCCGTGGCTATGAATCTCGAAAAAATTTATGGGAAAAAAAATAATTCCGTTCAACCAAGACACGATGAAAATCTTTAACTGTTGAAAAATTGAAGAACATTAAAAACACTTTTAACATATAAATTTTATATATTCGAAGAGAATTTACCTTGAGAAAATTCTTCAGGTAATATCATTCAAGACGAAACATACCTTCTTCAATTTGATAGGTAATAAAGAAAAAAAACCCAGAGTCGAAAAAAAAAAATCAGATATTTTACCTTTGGATGTGCTTTATAACATTGACAAAGGCCTAAAAGACCTTGCAGTCTCTTCAACTGTTCTAGGACAGGAGATGGATACAGATAACCTAAGCATGGTCAATTTACTTCTGAACAAAATTCACAACCATCTGCAAACACTGCAGGCATAATATATGAAGCAGTTTTTCACATGAAATCCGCTCATGGTGCAACAGCCTCCAGGATAGGCTTGTATGGATGCATTCACAAATTTGAGCCAGGGGCAAGAAAATATGGCACACAAAATTTGGCAACAGGGTGACAGTGATCACAGATGCACAGGGCCCCATGGCACAGCATTAGAGAACCTTGGATGCCAAAAATAGGTGTCACGAAAGTAATTAAAATGAATCAACAAAGCATCACAATCAACCAACCAATGTCAACTTTCACGTCGCAGACAAGATATTCAATTGTGTGCTGTGTTTCAGGATGACCTAGAACTTGGAATTATATTTACATTCTGGCTAACTCTGGTTAAGATGAAATTTAACATTACATTCCTATTGTATTGTCAGTCTAAATTTCACAAGTGCCATAAAGCATAGTGGAGCTTAATAAACACCAGAACATCCACTCAAGATTTCATTCCTAATTATCGAATAGTGAAACACTGACCACTCAATGAAACCACCACCTGAGAAATTACTTCAATATCGACACCCAGTATTCATCGCTGTACAATGTCGTATCCTTTGGTTTCCTTGATTCCTTCACTGGCCTTGCAATACAAAGTCGAAACAAGAATCTAGCAACCATCGCCAGCCATAATGGATATCATCTTTTTGCATCTTGTTTTCTTTTGGAATACCACAAATTTGAACAAGCGAAGGAGGCATACTGTCACATCAATGAGAAAGCATCGGCCATGAATAAGCATCCCAATTCCCAAACACCAATCCCCCCCCCCCCCAAAAAATAAAAAAAATAAACCACCACCAATGTGGAAGGGGAAAAAAACGACGAGAGGAGAACTTAAGCTCACTCAATACCTACCATTGAGTGCGAACTGAGACTTATGGAAAGAACCAGATCTTAATAAATACAGCTAGAGCAACTTGCAAAGTAAATGCAGCCACCACCACTACCATGAGATCAGTTGTGTCGATGTAAGACTTTATGTTCAGAGAAACAAATGAGGCTGAAGCCACAGCAGTGAGGATTATAATGAGCCACCGGAGGATCTCAATTGGGATTAGCAACAGAATCTGAAACCTCAAAGAATGCATTAGAAGTTGTGAGAATGAGAAACTCTTAACACTAACCAAATAACACCCAATAAATGTATCACTTTTTCCCTTGACGACAAACAAATGAAATACTGAACTAGGAACAGTTTCATGCATAAAACCCACAAGTAAAGGAATACAGTACAAGTTGATCTCACAAAGGAGTAGTAGAATTGACAAGTAGTTAAAAAGAGAACTTCCATTGTGAAACAGCAGCGTCAGCACAGAAGATAACAGCCAAACCAGTCAGCAAAAAGGATGATTAGAAACTACTAAATCCATCATGATATAGGAATTATTTGAAATATTGCCTGGACAAGATGGCTAGCAGTGAGACACAATTGCATTGCAGAGGAACATAAGCAGCTTAGCTTCGCTCTGTTATCTATTACAGAGTGAAATTGCTATCCTACTGTCTCTTTCAAAATCATCAGGAAGCAAACATCGATGTTGACTGATTACTTTTTCATCCATGTTCGTCAGTGGGACTTTCATAATATTTATATTTTACACATCCAAACCAGGTAAACATTGAAGAATTCGGATGACTAGCCAGAGTCCTAGACAGTCGCAACAAGACCCTGAGCCTACTCTCCTGTCACAACAACCCAAACGAGATTGCCCCCACAGAAGCAGGGAGAAATTGGGACAAGATTTAAAAGAGAAGAAAAACCACAAAGTAAACGAACCCCTTTGAACTCTCAAACTGTCAGGATAGCAGCTCACCATTCCATGTTGTGAATTTCCTAATCCCCAATCCTTGACCAGATGCCATCCATGCGGATTTAAAGTAAAAATATAACCTTCTATTGGATCATCAAATCAGCCAATTTTAGGTCGGAAAATTCCTTAGGAAGTGAAGTGGTTGAATTGATCTGAAGTTTATGGACCTCTTGTTATCCATCTGGACTTGATAGGACATAAGAGTGGAGCAATGATTACCCTTCATTTCATGATTTATGGCTCATGCAGTAATCAAAATAAAACTGAAGCCACATTCAGATAGCAGGACTTACAGAGCTGAGGTTAAAGATGAAGAGAGAATATCCCCACATACACCAGAAGTGAACAAGACTTGCACTTGATCCAAGATGCTTAATCAAAAAGTAAAATGCCAAAGGCACCAAAAGTGCATAGCCATAAACTGCCCAAGCAGCCAAGTTCAGAAAGCTAACATCAAAGCTCCAGGATGTGCTGCTATCATTTTGTTTGCGCATCAGGTAGGTGGCACAGTTCCCAAGTGAAGCCAGCACAATGACCAACGTGGTGGAAATCCAAATCAGCCCATATCTAAAAACAATTATCCAATTAACAATATCCATTAAAATTAAGAAACGAGAAAGAGGGGAAGATTGCAAACTAGCTACATAACAAAGCATGATAAAAAAAATTAAAAAAAAAAAAAAAAAAAAAAAAAAAAAAAAAAAAAAACCCCCACCATGGTTATGTTGTCCCTCATTCCCATTTTCCACCTCCTTGATTTATTTTCTTTCCCTGCCAAGAGAATCAATTTCTTTCTCGTACTGGTAATGGTGATTGGTCTGTAGTTTCAAGGCCATTCTTCCATTTATTGCACCATATTTCACCATTCGCATGGCATATCTAAACCATCAAGTCCTGTCCAATTCAAATCCTTTCAGTTGACTTCCTCAATTGTTTGGGGTTCTTATTTGTTGCCTTTTCAAAAAAGTGAGCAAGACCTTGGATTTGAATTCAGGGACACAATCAACTTACACAGTTAAGACAACCCAGGCCATTTTTTACTTTTTAGAGCAAATGAGAACAGCAATGCCATATCCTGCTCCTATTATTTTCTCTCCAAAAACCCCCCTGGGGGGCTGGGATGGGAGGACTACAGACTTTCAGATTGCACCAGTTCAAATAAAAAGAAATGCTTCCTATCCGTTGAGCAATTGGGGAAGAAAGAAAGTGATGCAGATCTAAAGACCTACATTAATGGAATCCTAGATGGATAGATGATCAAATAGGAGCCAGTTCTTCAAAGATCTTGATCAGAACCAACGTATGGAACAGAAAAGGCTAAGTATAGATAGGTTCAGTTATGACATATAGAGAAGGGTGTGCGGTCTCGAAAGGTTATGGTTTGACAGCCTCTGTGTTAAGTAATGGAGATGCTAACAACTTTGGGCTTAACTAGGTCCGAATGGGGGTTCAGGGTCAAGGTGAAAAGTCAATAGGGGTTTTTTGAAATAGGGAGAAATTGGAATAACTTTACGTGGTGTCATAAATCATTTACTAATTAGCTGGCCCAGAGGTGTCAAAAGCCAGTGATGTGAACAGTCAACCTCCCCCCCCCCCAAAAAAAAAAAAAAAAACCCAATAATTGGGCCCAAAACTCAGACGCAGAAGCCACTCCAAAGCTGGCCGAATCCCACTCAAGAGTATTTTGGTAATTTTTCCTGCTCATTAGGGCTCAATATGGGTCTAGATTTATTCCCTCCATCCAAGGGTTATGGATCTAATTTTTATTTATTTATTTGGGTTAGTAAATTTTAAGTCATGAAGAATCCAAGTCCATTACAAGTTAGTTGTGGATAAGATAAGATTCCTTATCCAAGAGGGTTCTTATCTTTTAGGAGTCTGTTTAGATTCCAAATCTAGGATTTAGGTCTTGTAGTAATTTGATTCCATTTTGAGTGTTTTGGTCAAGAGTTGGGATCCTTATCCGTTAGGCTGTGTTTGTTTGCTGGAATAAAGGTGGGGTGGGAAAATTCTTGAAAAAAGTGTAGATTTCTTACTTTTCCTTTAAATCCCAAAATGGCAGATTGTTTGGTTGTTTGGGGTGGGAAACTGGGAGACAAGTTTCCTTGAATCAAGAAAACTTGTCTGCTGATGTGGCAGCCCAACTTTTCCACCCCATGCCATTTTAAAACCCCACATATTTGGTGGGACTTTGTGGGAAAGTTGGGAAAAGTAAAAAGTGGGACCCACCCCTATCACTTTTCCACAACCCTTTCCTTTCCTTTCCTTCTCCCTCACCCCACTACACATGGGACCCACATGTTTTTTTTTCCCACCCCACCTTTGCAAACAAACACAGCCTTAGGGAATCCCAACCCAAGAGTAACTTTTTAAGGGGCTAATGTAATTTTTAGTTTTGATGATTAATAAAGTCCATTGGTTTGAGGATCAGGGTCTTCTTGTTGGGCAGGCCCTAGTTGAGTAAAGTATTCAAGTTTTCAGCCTCTTCTTCATCAATCTAGCATTGCACACACATCCCACAAGCAACCACAATTAAACTACATTAGAACCAAGTAGAAGAGTTCCCCTACCCTTCCCCCACTTCCCCTAGACCATCTAATGAGGACATCAGTGAGCAGTTCCGAGTTTACCGGCGATGCCGACGTAGAGATCATCCCACGACAGCATCTATGTGGATGGATGATGAGTTCGGAGGTTATCAGATTGCTAGGATCCCACGACACAAGATCTCTCTCTCTCTCTCTCTCTCTCTCCCTCTCCTGGTGGTACTACTTCCCCCTCTCTCCAGGTAAGCTCTTTCTCCTCCTTTCACCCTTGTTTCCCACTAGAAAAATTCCCCTCGCTCTCCTCTACAAAGATCTACTCTCTTTTTTCTCAAAAAAGACCTAGTTTCTTTCCTGGAAATCTTCTTCTTCTTCCCCAAACCCCACGGTTCTAATTTTCTTGCAGAAAAAAATCTTTGTTTTTTTTTTTTTTTTTCCTTTGGTTAGTCTCCCTTCCCTTCTCTTTGTTTCTTTTCTTTCTCTCCCTCTCTCTTATCACCTACTCTCCTTCCTAGGATACACTATTACTTCAAAATTATTTTTTTCTCCTTTCCTAGGATTCACCACTACTTCAAAATATTTTTTCTTTCTCTTATTTCTGTTCCTAAATGCTTTCTAACCCCTGTTTTGCAACCAGGATCAGCAGGTAACATTATCTCTCCCTAAATATTTCTCATTTATTCTTTGGTAGTAGTTTTGTTTAAAACAAAAACTTCCCAAGACTCCCTTTACATTGTTAATTGTTGAATTCCTTGTTAGAAATCTGATATTGATTAGGATAGCTCTATTTTCTTTAAGTTTCTTAATACCCTAGCATTCAATTTAGTGTTATGGTGCTGTCCAGCCACTGGATAATCAATCATCAAGTGAATATTGATCCGCATCTGATGTAACCCAGGTCTGGATTAGATCTTCCAGGATCTTCTGAGATAGCAGCCAGCATTAATTAGGGTTAGGGTAGGTTTCCAGGGTGGGTTTGGGTCTGCATTGCTGGTTCTATAAATTTAGAACTGGGTCGAAGGGTTTTGGGGAGTTTTAAGGTAGTCTGGTTAAACTAAATTAGGGTTTCAGAGGTTCAAAATTCTGCAGAATTCTTACAAGGAAGGAGAAGAAGTGCAAAAAATATCTGGGTAATGGAAAGAGGGCAGTTTGGGGAAGATAGCGTAGGGGAATGTTCTAAAGCCTGGTGTAACTCTAGGGGAAAGGGAATGGGGTCTAAAGGGGCTGGGGAAGTAGGTCCAACAGAGGGGGAGGAGTGTTGCTATTGCAGGAAGAAGAGGGAGGGGAAGGGAGAGGCTACAGTTCTAGGAGGGGAAGGGTAGGGGACTTAGAAGGGTCTGAATGACTGTGCTGCTGAAGCTTGAAGGAAAAGAAGAATTAAAATTGCAGAAACACCGTCACAAACCCAGCCACAGGTCACCCAATTTGGATCCCAGTATCCCACAACTTTCTCTCAAAGCCAATTCTTCAATTCAAATTTTATTCATCAAACAAGCTACCAAACTACATTGACTCTTAGGCTATTTATAGCCTTCAAAACAGAACTAGACTTGACTTGGGATACCTTATAAAGGATCCAACTACTTAAGACATGGACTCTATTAATGAAAGATAATCCAACCAACTACTAAAAGAATCTTGCATAAACTAAAAGATAAGGATTCTTATCTTATCCACAACTGAGTAACTCCTATTTAAACTAAAATTCTCAAATAACTTTTAAACTAGTACTTCAAATAACAAAAGACAAAGGAAAAGGACTCTAAAAAATAACTGGATTTATCCCAGCTAATTAGGATATGATACAGAGGTGGAAAGTGACCAAATTGGGCTTGGGCCCTCTTTCAGGCCTCCTTGGGCTGTCCTTGGCTGGTTACATCATCATCCGCAAGATTATTCCCTTAATGATGCAGAACCAGCACCACTTTGAGCTTAATTTCCTTAAGAGTAAGCCTAGAGTTGGGGTACCTAGGTTATGGGCCTCTGATTCCATGGGCTTACTTTGTAATAGGAGCAAAATATAGATACTTGAGCTGAATGATAGAATAACTAGTTCACATAGCTTATTTTAAGTCCTTCAGGTTTAGGTCAATTGAACTGGTTCTATGTGGTTCAATTTAAGTCAGCATGTGACTAGCACATGACTTACTAGTAGAGTGCTACGACTTTATTTTGAGTCTATCTAGTTTCCTAGTTTGTTTAAGCTACCTAATATGTTAAACATTGGGTTAGATTCTTCCTTTTTTAAAGTAAGAATCTATTTTTGAGCTTTCTATATAAGGTTGTGATGGGATAGGGAGACATCCTTTCAAGCTAAGCTGCTTTACAGTAGATATTGATGGTATTCGTGAATCTCTTTCTGGATCTCTTATTTATGGAAGAAAGATTCTTTCTGATGCCTTTATTCCTACTTCTGCAGCAACCATTAGTCCTGGCTTTTCTCGCTAGTTGCCTCAACCTCCTACATAGGTAGAGGGATACTTTACAAATAGGGGCAATTGCTTTGCACCTGATGGTGATACCCCCTCAATACCTTATTGGAGCTTTGTAACTAGTGGCCGCTTCTCCCATTGAGTCAGCTGTTTCCCAGTGCGCGGAGCCCCAACAGGGAAGGTGTTAGCGGTTTATCATGGGGTCAATAATGCTGATTCCTTTTCTTGTGCTACTCCTAGGGCAGGAAAAGAAAGAGATTATGGAATATTATTGAACGTGCATTTGATTATTCAAATTGCTGATTGCAAGTTTGGCATCTGTGTTCCTTCACTGTGAGAGACCATCGTCTAATGTTTAAAGTCAAGTCTTATTAGCTCCTTGGTGCTTCAAGTCCAAGTTGCTATTTGTGCTTGGTGTTTGAAGTCCAGGTATTAGCTTCTTGGTGTTTAAAGTCCAAATGCTGCTGGTTCTTGGTGTCTTTAAGGTCCAAGAAAGCTGTTGGCATTTGGTGTTTTCAAGTACAAGCTTCTGTCGTGGCTGTGGTCAATCTGAGTTTGAAGTTACAGATCATTTGAAGCTGCTGCCACTAAAGGACTGCAACTACACTGAAATAAATTCAAATTCTACACTTCCTCTCCGTATCAGAATAACACAAGCACCACACTATTCTAGATATTCTTGTTAACCGCATCTGACTTTTCATTCCCTCCCTTGCCAGTAAGAACTAATCCACCTTCCTCTCAGGTAGAAATACTGGGGAAGATGACTGTGGGATGATGCTCTAAGGCTTGGTGCAATCCTAGGTGAAGGGAAAAAGGGATCTAAAGGGGCTGGGGAAGTGGGCCTAACAGTGGGGGAAGGGGCTGCTGCTATCACAGGAAGAAGGGATAGGGGAGGAGAGGTTATGGCTGCTATGGGGAATGGATAGGGCTGTACTTGGAGGAGGACTGAAGTCTGAAGGAGAAGAAGAACTAAAATCACAGAGAACACTGTCACACCTAGCCGCAAGTCACCCACCTTGGGATCCCACGACTTCTCTCAAAGCCTATCTTCAATTCAAAATTTTGATTAATTCAAAACTGAGAAACTACATCAACTTCTAGCCTATTTATAGCCTTTAAAACAGAACTGGACTTAACCAGGGATTCCTTAACTGACAAGGATCCAACTACTTAAGACTTGGACTCTAATTAGTAAAAGACTTGGACTCTACATGGGTCTTCTTTATAGTTGATGATACCACCACCTTACATGGACTCTTACTTAATCAAAACACTTGCTAATTAAGATAAAAAGGACTCAACCAGCCAACTTGACCAAGTCAAACACAACTAACTTATAATGGACATGGACTCTTAAATCTTCATAACTCAAAATTTACCAACAAAAATAAAAAATCAATAAACAAAATTAGATCCATGACCCTAGGATCGAGGGGATTCAAAGTAAACCCATATTGAACCCTTAAGGGCATGGAAAATGACCAAAATACACCTGCAGTATTCAGCCAGCTTTAAGAGGGGCTTATTTGGATCTGGTTTTTGGGCCCAATTTTAGGGGAGGGGGGGGGGAACCCTCGTTACATCACCTAGTTCTGTCCAATTTGATATGGTTCTTTGGAGATCCCATTTAATTGGCCCTTATTTCTACCTAAGGCTACATCAGCAAGAGTCTGACTAGCTAAATTATCTCAGAAAGTGAAAGTTTGGTTTTGGCTTTTTGGTAAAAAGACAATAATATGAGTTTTTCTAGTTAGATGTTAAAAAGAGAGCAAGGATAAATACTCATCTGCATCACATGTAGTAAATTTAGGGGACTAAATGGAAACAGATGTGGTTGATTTTGGAGTTTGACACATAAATTTTGAAAAAAAATAACATGTCGTTGTCAAATAAGTTTCATTCATATCAGTGTACGGAGTGTCGGAGTGCTCAACTTTTTGATAAGAAATTGCAGGTTAATTTTCCAACCAGAAGGAAATACTTCAAAGTTTTCATTAATCAAGATAACAAAGATAGTCTATACATTCTAAAAAACAATTATGCTTTAATAATGCCCCTCCTTCCCACTCATCAAGGTTTTTGCAGCATGATACAAATCAATCAAAACCAAACATAAATAGCCTCGCTTGTTATGATTTTATTTTGAAAAAAAATGTCCTAAACTTATAGAACAGGAGGAATTTTTTCAAGAAATAAAATTAATCATCTAAATTGAAAGCGAAATAAAAAAGTTTACATACAGATATCTTTAAGAAACCTATATATTTAGCAAAATAAATGTGAAACTTACAGATCTGGGTTAGCATCAATCTTGCTGAAAAAGTTTCCCCCAAGAGGATTCAAAGAGCTTATAACTCTTTCAAGGACAACATCGGTATCCACATTGAAATATTGTTTGTATGACGAAATACTAAACACTCCCTTCCAAGCATTTGGTGCCTGTTGTTCATCTCCTGCATGGGAAAGAGTCCATAAAAATGGAAGATATTATCAGGAATAAGTTAAGAAATAAAAGTTTGACATCAAGCTTTGATTTAACTGCAGCAACACGACCAATGAATACACGATGGATGCAAGGGAAATTCTACATTTACAAAAGCAAGGAAATTAAAATTGAGCATAGAGGAAACAAATGCCTCGGTTTGAAACAGAACCAACAAACTCCAAGGAGTCAAAGTGTAATGCCAGAATGTTTAAACGACCCCCCCCAAAAAAAAAATCAGTATTAAAATAAGAATAACAACAATTAAGCCTTGTCCCAACTAAATGGGGTGGGCTACATGGATTCTTGCCTTCCAATCAGTTCTGTTCGAGGCCATGCTAGATACCAAGCCTAAGCTATGCATATCCTTTCTCACCACTTCTCTTAAAGTTATCTTAGGTCTACCCCTAGCTCTTCTAGTACCTTCAATCTGGATTATATCACTTCTCCCAACTTAAATGCAGTTAGCAACATGGGTTGGAGAAAAAAAAAAAGAAAAAAGAGAAGTCACATGGTAATAGAATGTAAGAAGGTAGAAGGAAAGAAGCACAGCCCAGAACAGGAAAATGTCAGTTAAATGGGTCAGCTACAAGGATCCCTATCTTCCACTATGCTCTATCAAAGGTCATACTTGGGACAAGCCCAAGGCTAAGCATGTCATTTCTCACAACTTCTGTGGTCAATTTAGGTCCAACCCTAGGCCTTAGGCATGGTTACAACAACCTCAGACAACTTTCTAGGAGTTTATCATTGACCAGTGCAATTCCCTGAAAGCTACACATGCTTCCCTAACTTTATACTTCCTAGTTTTGGCACACATCCATCTTGACATCCTCATCTCTTACACACAGCTTCTCTACATGACACTTTTTAGCTACTCGACATTCTGTCGTTACATCATGGTTGGCACTCAAGGCTATAGAATTTACCTTTAAGCTTAAAATAATATGGTCAAAAACAAAAACTCTGGACACATCTCACAGTTTCATCCATCCCACTTTAATCCTCTATAAAACAACATCCCTTACATCACTTTCCATACTTGTGGTTGACTCCAAATATCTAAGGAGCATTTAATGGTATCTCTTTGATGCAGATTCATCACCAAATTGAGCTTATTTTCTAATGAATAAAGTCTAGGGTTGAGTTATAAACATGTCTAGTCTTTGATCCTATGGGTGTTTAATGTACTAAGATACTTGTATGAGCCTAAACTACGGTAATTAGGTTATGAAGGGAATTAGCTTTAGTATCTAGTTATATTTTTTAGGATAAATTTGCACTCAAGGTAACTTAAGTTTACCAAAGAGACATGCAAGGTACCTTGAGTTTTAAGAGGGACACTTGGGGTGCCTTATCAATAGGTTAGATCTAAACCCAATATTATTTTCAATTTTATCCTTGTAAACCATTTTTAGTTACCCTATACACCCCCACCTCCACAATCCATCATGATCATCCCTATGTTGCAATCCATCTTAACATCATCATTTCTACTACACTGAGTTCATCTATATAATGCTTCTTCACAGCCCAACACTCTCCATCATACACATAGCTAGTGTGCGACAATCCTACAAAATTTTCCTTGATCTTTAAAAAATACGTCGACAACACAAGACCCCGGACTCACTTCTCCACTTCATCACCTTATTGTTATTCTTTGGAAAGCATCATCCTCTATATCACCTTTTTAGCTTAAGATTGAGCCAAGGTACCTAAAATAATCGTTTTATGGAATCTCCTTCTCACCAAGTCATCCATCCAATCACAAGTCACGACCAAAATTACACATTAGATAATATGTCTTTGTTCTACTTAATTTTAAAGCTTTTATAATCCAAATTTTCTCTCCATGATTTTAACTTGGTATTAATCTCATTGTGTCTCCGTCTACCAAAACAATATCATCAACAAAAAGGATACATTAGTGAATCTCATCTTGAATGTCTTTGGTCAAATCATCCATTATTAGTGCAAATAAACATTGGCTTAAAGCTGATCCTTGATATAGCCCAACTGTAAGTCTATAATCGTGAACTCAGACCACCTTGTCATCTTATTGTTCCTGCACTTGTCACCAAACCATCATACATAAATAAAAAGCTCCTTTTTACAGATGCAGCCAATCACCTGATTCATTGGCAGTAAAATATATGCAATATCAATGATTGGAAGAAGACACTCTATGCCATGCAGCTTTCTATTGAAGACAGAAAAAGTTTCAGAGTCAAATAATAACGCAGGTTTTTTTTTCCCCTTTTTTAACTTCAAGGAGCTCCATGGCCACACATAGAAGTGAATCAAAATGTACGAACTGACCAATGACAACGCAAGCCTTATGTCTATGATTTATCTAGTGAAATTGCCACTTATTGATGGTTGTCCAGGGCGCCATCACCAGTATTTGCATTTCCAACTAAACTCCAACATTTCAAGTAAATCAAAATTAACCAACTAAAAGCTACCTTACTACAAGCTTGACATTTTAACCTTCTAAATAGTCACTTTCAAGAGAAAAGGATCCTAAGCAAGCTGTTGATTGTCATACAAAAACAACTATGCCACAGTACTACAAGATATTCACACCATTGAGGGTTTATTTTTAAATATTTATAGGTACGTGACACTGAATATGGCTAAAAGTATACCATTTGTGCTTCCAAGAGATTGATATCCTCTCCCTCCATCTCCTCCATCAGCGGGAGGAAATATTTGCAGGTTTGCCTCAGGGGCTGCATAAGAAAGGTAAAGGAATCAAATAACTGTGTGATCCAACTGAAAAAAAAATGATGCAAAAACAAAGTGCTGATTTTCAAAATGAAAGAATTGTGAGTCAAAACTTCATACCACCATAGTTAGTGGTTTTCTTATCTTCATTAGTCACAGCCTGTACACAAGTATATAAGGATCAAAGGGTTTTAAAGTTCAAGGAAAGAAGCCACATCAAAGAACAGAATCTCATGCTTGAATAAAGAAAGTAGTCCAACAGTACATAAAAGTGTCAGCGGTAACTACTTTGAGACATGAGTAAACAGCGATGTATGCCTAAAATGAAGCTCTGCTTGACTTTCTTCATCTCCAGAGGGAATATTATTATGCTTACCTAATCAATATGAGGAGAATTCAAGACATCCAGCGTATAAGTTGTAAATGGAAAGGTGACATCAGAGTTAGGCATTTCATCAATACATTTACACAAGAGCAACAACAAAGTTAAAATTTCGAATGAGTTGAAAGATGGCAACAACTCGCCCCACTTGCCCACTTGATTAAGTTCGTTCTTGTGAGAAATTCAATCTGAATATCCTCAGGTAAAATGCAGGAAGACAACGTCAAACATAAGAATCCAACCAATTCAATAAATAAGCATCAATTTCAAAGAAAAAAAATCTCCTCACTGCGAATAATATTTCCCAGTTATTGAACACTGAGTAAATCTGACTCAACAATGTGAAATCCATATTAACCGTTATATCCACTTCCATTTTTTAAGTAAGATTTCTCTACAATAACTAAATTTTAGCTTAACACATAACTAGTCACTATCTACTCAGACAAGACCTTTTCTAGCTTGTTGCAGAGCTGTGTCTCATGAAGACTTCAACAAGCACAGTCAACAGAGAAAATAAAAATAAGAATCATTCTGATATTCAATATTTAGAAGACGGAAGGCCTAGTCTCAAGCCACAGCAAGAACCGCTCTCATTTGTCATGGTTATGTGAGTTGAGCCCCGCAAATTTGTACTCAATTGAAAAAAAAAAAAAAAAAAAGGGGGCAGATTTCATGGGCATGGAATAAACTAAAAATGAACAGCTCGAGTAGAAAATACTTACTGGAACTGAACCCAGTAAATGGCTAGTAGGAAGACTGGTAGATTCGTCCATGGCGAAATACCGAACAGAGAGAAGTTGGTGCCGAGCTGAAGAAGAATTCGCATAACCTCGACGTGCCCTAAACTTTTTACGGGTTTGCTTCCTCTGTCGGGAATTTAGAACCCCTTTGCTTTGTGTGGAAGCTGACGGCCAAGACGAGTCGCCTGACACCCATCCGAAACAACCCAGTAATGGTCCACTGAGTAAATGACGTGGCTTTTCTAAACCTCACGAAACCAAATAAACGGACTGCCGAAAGAAAAAGGAAAAAAAATTTTTTTTTTTTTTTTTTTTTTTAAATCTGGGGAGCTAATATTATACGAAGAATATTATTAATATATGTGCCGTTCAATGAGTGTGAATCCAATACCTCCCCATGGGAATTTGGATTGTTGTCAATGGATGAGTAGTAGGATGGTTAGGAACCTGCTTTTCAGTGAAGAGGTCATGGGTTCAACTCCTATCGGCGACATATGTAATATCTCTATCCCCATATATAAAAAGTGTCTTTGGATTGTTAACCGCTCAACATCAACTATCCTACCATTGGCGGGAAAAATAAAATTGAAGGCCACACCCTGAGTTGCGAGTCGGATCACCTCATACTCGGAATATCTTGTTCATTTTTTACAAGCTATTTCATTATAGATGTGTGACATGTGTCCCAACATCATATCAAAAATTTGAGGTTTATTTACAAGTTACATTGTTTTTTTTTTATTTAATCGCAATGCTTTAATGTGACTTATAAATTAATTTCAACCATTTGATATGATGTTATGACACATGTCACACATCTACAAAATAATATATAGTGTAAGGAAATGGACTAGATAAATTTCCCTTCATACTCGTAGTGCTCCCATTGTTTTCTTTTTTATCACAAAAATGATGTGGGACCTGTACTTGAATAATTATAAAAATATTTTAGAGATGGAATTCACGGCAGGTCCTGTGAACCCCAATATTTGTGCGATAAAAAAGCATTAAAGGAGCAATATGTGACCCTTAGTGGACTATGTCTGAAAATTAATGCCACCCCTTGAAAAATATGTCAAATACACTTTTTTTTTTTTTAAGCAATTTGATTATTTTAAAATTACAATAATAACCTTAAACAAAAGATGCTCGATGTATTATTGATCCCTTCTCTGGGGGCAGAACCAGGATTCAACATTCAGGCCTAATAATGAAAGTCCAAATAATATTTCCGTTGGGGAAACACTAATATTTTTTTCCCCATACATATTGAGATGGACCCTTAAAAGACCCATTGGGGGTTTTACCTCTGGATTATTTGATTATATTAAGGTATGGCCTACATATATTTTGTGGCGCAACACATATTTGAAAAAAATAGGTAAATTATTGATAATTATATTATTTTCAACAAAATATAAGCAAAGTAAATTAAAGCAACAATAAAAAAAAAAATGACACCTAACTTCAACCCTAAAAAGTTATATGCAAACCAAAATTTTATTTGGTACGAAATGCAAACCTTTTTTTTTTTTAGTAGGAGATGCAAACAAATGGTACTTAATTATCTTATTAACTATATACATTTTATTCACAATATACAATCAAATAACAAAAATTGCCGGTGAAATAAAGAAACAAAAATTATAAAATCAAATAAAAAGAGTAACAAAACAATTGAAAAAAAAAAAAGATAAATAAATTGAGAAAGATAAAGATTACTTAACCATGGATAAGATTTGATGACATTTTGAATACCTAATAAGAATTTTTTTCAAAATTTTTACTAACTCACATTTATAGAAATAAAATATAATAAATATAAATAAAATATGAGAGAGAAGAGATAGAAGAATAAATAGGAATTGAATAATTATAAATTTTAATTAAGAATAACATTTATACCTATTATTTTAAATTTTAAAATTGTTCTCAATATTGAAGGGGCAAATAAAAATATTTCACATGTGGAGAGAAAAAAATATAGAAAAAATAAATTAATCAAAATTTTAAAAAAGGGGGACATGACCCCTTCGGCCCAATTTTAAAATGTCCTTATGATTTGTGACTTCTTCATTTTTCAATCGTGAGTCCTCACAAAATTTGTGAGACATGATTGATGGATAATATTAAAGAAAATAAGACAAATGATACCAGTACACTATCGATGGTGGATGGATAAAAACTAAATGAAAAAAAAAAAAAATGGTGTTAATAATAAGAGGTATAATTTTGGTAACTCAAATGATAGTACTAAAATGATGGGCAATTAAAGGGATGGCACTAAAATTTTCCAAATATGATTTATGTCTTTCTCTATACATACTCTCTATTTACTATAAAATTATAGGTAATTTTAGGGATGGCGCTGAAAATTTCAAAAAATGATATCCTAATTACTTTTTCTCATCTCTCAAAAGTTATACTTCCCATCCATTAAAAAAATAAAAAAAATCAAATTTACCTATTTTCTCCACAAATATTTTAAAATGATTAAATTACCCGTTGTTTTAATATGTTTAAGAAAAAAAATACAAGTTCATGGTGGATTTTCAAAAGCTAAGAGCACAGGAACATCCAAAAAATCCAAAAAGTCAAAAAATGAATGGAAATGGACCACGATGCCCCCCCCCCCCCCCCAATTTAAGGACAAATTACACTTAACCATGCCCTTTTTTCCTTGGGGTACTCCCCTTCCCGTCCCAATTCCCCATTACTTCTCTTCATGGTTCCCTCTGATTCTAAGTCTTAATTTTTCAAACCCACTTGAGTGGTTTTCTGGTTCTTTCCTGTTTTTTTTTTTCTTTTTTCTGGCTCTTGCCCCTCTTCCCCTGTGTGCTAAAAAAAACAAAAAAAAAAAACTCACGAACGTACAATAATTAAATTTCAATATAATAAATCTTTGTCCCCTTCGCCCTTCTTGATAATGTGCTTCGTGAGAAAAGAAGTAGAATTTTTTTTTGAAAAAACAAAAATTTCATACTTTGGTTGCTCGGGTTGGAAAAATTATAAACAAATATTTCTTAAATTAAAAAAACTTGTGAGATGGCAACCTAGCTTTTTCACCCTAAGTTTTTTCAAAATCTCACAAAATAAGTGAAATTTGTGAGAAAAAAAAAGATTACCTCATAATTAATACTTTTCTACATTTTGATTTCATTTTCTTTTATTCTCCCTCACCCCACTTGGCCCACATATATCTGTTTTTTTCTCCTCACGCCACTTTTTTACTACCCTACCTTGCAAACAAATGCAGCCTTTTGGGCAAGAGCCAGAGCTAGAGCCAGAGTCAGTGATAGAATTGTTATTGGGATTGTCCCTCTGGAGAACCGTGCAATCTCGAATTTCGAAACATGGCTTGCCGTGTTGACACCATTTTCAAATTCCCTCGCGATTCGCGGCTTTTATCGGTGGCGGTGATGAACTTCTCCAGCCAGAATATTGTCGAACTCATCCATTCTCCCTCTAAATCTTATCGAAAGGTAAATAAGATATTTTTTTTCAGTCGGTAAGTAGGGAAATCGATTCAAGACTCACCGACCTAGTACTAGTTACTAATTACTCTCCGCACGCCTCTGCTAGAGCAGATTTGTCATTCGACTAGAATGCGAGGTAATCAATTTGTTGTGAAATCTGAAATGACGACGGAAACCCGCCCTGTTGCAGACGATAGAATGCTGGTTAGATACTCCGCATTTCTCTTTTAGCTGTCTATTGGCGAATTGAAGACTGTTGGTTTGTGAATTTTGATGGTATATTAACAATCGGATATGCAGGTCTTTGTTCCGCCTCATCCATTGATCAAGCACTGGGTTTCTGTTCTCAGAGATGAAAGAACTCCTTGTGCCATATTTAGTAAGTAGAAATTCGGGTCATTGTACGTATTAGCGTTTACCTGTTAGTTTTTTTTTTTTACTGCATGCAAGTTTTACTCGTAAGAGGCTGATACTTTAATGGTGAGAATATCTGCAAATAATTGTTCTGAGATACTCATGTTTGATCATTCTTTTGCTATCGATTCTAATTATGACTCTCTCCCTTTCTGTAGGGAATGCTATGGCTGAGCTGGGAAGGCTTCTTATATATGAGGCATCTAGAGATTGGCTGGTTAGTTGGTTTGCGGTCAAGTAATGATCATTGCATTTGTTAATACTTGTGTCCCATTGACTGTTTTAGCAGCTATGAATCTCAGGTCTTGAAGAAGGTAGGGGCATAATGGCTTGCATTCCAATGTTAACGACTTGTGATAACCAGAGTACGACTAATTTGATTTTTGTGTGGTTTATTTTCAACAATGATGCAACACCTCCCCCCCCCCCCAAAAGGCCCCCTGCGGCCTTAAAGATCCTAAGAATTGAAGCAAGGAAAACAAAAAAGCAGATTTGACCAGCCTTTACCATTTAAGTCAGTGAAGGACTGATCTGTATATTACAAGTATTGAATGTTATAATTCTCATATGTTGTTGTGGAGGACTGATTTTCCTGCACATGTATGCAGCAAGTGTTGAATTTTTTTAATGCACATAATATTGTTGTATTGTGACTTCAGGGACTGTATACCACAATGGTTGCATGTTCTAGTAGATTTGCTTTTTAGAACTGGCCCACCATTTAGAGAATGGGGGAAAAATGCCAAGATTTCTTTAAGACTAGAATTATCACTTGTCTTGATGACCTGTAGAGCTGTACTTTGTGATTGTGGCTAAAAAGAGAAGGAAAAATCACCAGATAATGAGTTGTTAGCTTTGTTCTTGAGAACGTGATGTAGGACCCCACAGCCACCCCAGGAAGACCATAGAAGGCCTAGGGTTGCTGCCAAGCACCAGTGGCCCTGCCAAGCAGCATACGGAATGTCAGTCTGGCATGAAGGCCAATTTGGCAATTTGAGAAGTCCTACTCAATCACAATTAGGTCCAGTTGAATTCAGAATTGTTTTGGGAGTTTGGTCCTACTTTTATTTTGTTATTTGAGTCCGTCTAGGTTGAGATAAGAGATCGATTGGAGTAAGAGGTCCTATTTAACATAGAAGTACTTCTTTATATCTACTTCAAAGTTGAATACTAGTAGGAGTTGTCTAATAAAGGCTATGGATACATAGCCCATGCTTGTGACCAAATTAGTTATTGATTAATTTGCAAAGAGAGAGTCATAGCAGAGATTGAGTGTGTGGGCTAGGGTATTCTGGGAATCCCCAGTTGATGTGAACACAGAGACCCTCCTTGGCCAAACCCCAAAGTGGACCCCAAGAACCACCCAAACATGCTGGCCAAAACCATTCCAGGGGTATTTTGGTCCTTTCCCAGTCCTTTTAGGGCTCAAATGGGTCTGGTTGGAACCACCTCGATCCAAGGTTTATAGATCTACCTTTATTTTATTTTTTTATTTGGGCAAGTATTTTGTGAGATATGGAAGGGTCCCGATACATTTTAACATGGTGGGAGATCTTGCTCTTGAGCGAGATCTCGCCACTATGAAAAAGCGAGACTCGACCAAGATGGCGAGATCTCGGTTGAGATCTACAAAAAAATGGGCATAATCTCGGTGGCCCATCTAGGTGGGTTTTAGGGTCCAGGTTGGGTTGAAATTTGGTATTTTGCCTATTTAAGGCCTGTTGAACACATGGGTGGCCTTATATTTGTGAGAAAATAACCCTAACTATGTCTTCTAAGTCGACCCTATGTGTAAACCGAAATTCTGTGAAATGCAAGGTTAAACAACATGTAATGTAAAGATATCAAGTAATTCAAGTTATCAACTATCAAGTATCAAATACATTAACAATTTAACATTACACATCAAGTATTCAAGTGATCAAACATTCAAACTATCAAAGAACTTAAATAGTTAAATAACTTAAATCATAAATGTCTTAAAAATTTTACAACCATAAGAAGTTTTAGACTTTTAGTAAGTCATAAATCATAATCCATAAGTTCACAATCACAATTCACAACTCACAAGTCACAAGACTGACAAGATCACAAGAGTAACAAGATTAGTAGATTACAACTTACAACTTACAAGACTATAAGAGTATCACTCAACATTCTGCATCAATTGATTCTGAACGGTGGCCACATATGACTCCCAAGTCAACCCATCACTGTAGTATGTCACATATCGGTTTATATGGAACTGATATGTCTCCATGTCAGAATACTGGAGGAATAGCACTATAGGATAACCGTCGATCGTGGGTGGGTGAGAGACCCATTGTTGTTGTTGTTGTTCATATTGCTGTTGAGTATGTGGGTTGGGGTTTCTAAACCACTTAGTTAACAACCCACCTTCACTCCCATATGTGTACTCTCCAGGGTGCGGGTCTTAAGGATTAGCATGACCTCCATAAGAAGAATACCCATTATAATCTGACCCGGTCCTTTGATTCCCGTATTGGTACCCCGATGACAGGCAAGTGTCCAAACTTTGCTATTGTGAATCACTGTGACCATTATCTAGGCTCATGCTTCCCATGTTCAATTCAAGATCATGCATGCTCGCATCATCATTCGTTTTCCCCTGGTTTGATTTGCTCTTCCTACTCTTAGTATAAGTCCGAGAGATAGGGGAACTGTGGCTCGCATGTGTCGGATGATTCGGACCTGGTGGAGGTGACTCCCTTTGTTGACGCTGACTTCCACCAGCAACACCACGATTAGGGAATTGTAAAAAAGGAAAGAGATCTAAAAGATCTTTTTCCTAAGATTCCCCTTTGGCCCATTTATGACATACCTCTTCCAATTTCCAATAAATATTCTATTTCTATTTGTATTGTTCAGTCAATTACAATACAATTGTAATAATATTACGATTACGCTTTTTAATTGGAATAAGAATTTGGATCTTATCTCTTTCCGATGTGCGCTACAAAAAGCGTTTGCTCAAATTCTCTTATTTCCATTTCATTTGATTTCATTTAATTCAACGATTGATAAAAATTATCAAAAATTAGAATTAACTCCATGACTCGATGGCTCACTGCCACTTGGCCCTCTGGTATCATCGGCATCATCTGAACCTCCACTACTAGTTGTCACCTCAGTTGTTTCAAGTCGACCAGGTGGCTCCACAAATGGTACAGTTGGTCCTTCTGATGCTGCTACAGCAGCCTGACCCTCATCAGAAGGCATGTGCTTAGCCACAGCATCTGGGCCCATAGCAGCAATGGTAGGATCCGGCTGCTCTCTTGGACCATCCAGCACTGGGCCACCTCGATCCCTAACCCACTGATATATGACATCATCTTCCTTATCTTCTGCGGGGGGCTCGTGGAATATATCAGTCAACTCAATCGGTTCACGATTGTCGTCATCTATATCCTTTTGTATGTGCCTTACTCTCAATCTCATGTTGTAATGCACATACACTAAGTCCTCGAGCCTCTTACTCCCCAATCTGTTCCGTACCTTACTATGGATGAGCGAGAAGGTGCTCCAGTTACTCTCGCAACCAGAGGATGAGCAAGTCTGTGATAGTACTTTAATTGCTATGTCCCTGAGATTTGGCGCACTAGTTCCATATAGCACCCACCACAGCGCCGCATAACCAAAAATTATAATGCATTAGGCAAGTAAATCTTAATATTTATATAACTTATCAGTTATCATTTATAGAATTATAGACTTAATGACTTATAGTAATGGACTATTTACCAAGATCATTTTTTTTGCCTAGTTGCAACTGCAAAAGGCTTTTCAAAACTCCCAGAGGCATCCCTGAACTCCCTGATCTGTACACCAATTCTTCAATTATTGTATTATGTATATGCTTAATGCACTAATGCAAGAAATTGAAGAAACAATTGAATAAGTTCTCACCTCTCCATTAATTGTCCCTTGCATGACGGGATTTGACACAAGTTTCTCCACCACGTCTTGCACCGCATTCATCAACCTTACATTAAGCCCCATATCATTCTTGTAATGGTACTTTGGGTTGAGGTAGTAAGCTTGCATTATGGAAATAAAAAATTTGGTTAGTGATTTAATTGTTTACTTGTTTAAAATTATAAGTTATAACTTATAACAAATTAAGAATGTAAATTAAAGTATACAACAAAAACTTAAAGACTTAAAAGTGACTTACCAGCCAAGTGCAAAGGATGCATCAAGTGCGCCTCCCATCTATTATCGATGATCCTTTCGTAGGATTTGAAGGAGCTAGGGGCAGCAGCTCTAACCAACTCTTTCATTTGCTCGAGGGTAGCATATATGTGGGGCATTGTGGGCTTCTTCTCTGAATCCATCATCCTTAAAACAAACACAATAGGCTCTATAATGCCTAGTGTCCTATTCAACTGCCTCCAAAAGGAATCATCAGCAATGGTTTGTTGGGCTAGTACTGCATCAGGATGGCTAAATCCATGCCAACCAAACCACTTATCACTAGCAAACATGTGCCGTAGACCCACCACTTTCTTCTGGAAGCTTTTCAGAGCTACATAGTTGGTGGCGAATCTAGTCAATCCAAGTCTGACTAGATCACCCTTACAGTGGTTCCTCATCATCTTCAGCACATAACCATGGTTATAAATAAAATTACTTACCCTTCTAGCCCTCTCAACCACAGTATTGATTGACTTTATTTTCCCCAAGTCCTTAAACATAAGATCAATCGAATGTGCTACACATGGTGTCCAAAAGAGGTGGATCCTGCTGCTCTTCTTCTTCATCAACATTTCACCAGCTTTTTGAAGTTAGCACCGTTATCTGTGACAATTTGGATAACATTCTTTGGCCCTACCTCGAGGACCACCTCCCTAAGAAGCTTGTAAAGGTAGTCAACATCTTTGATTTAATCTGAGGCATGCACTGACTTATGGAAGGATGTCTTTCCATTGCAGCTTGCCATGAAATTAATGATGGACTGTCTAGTAGGACCAGTCCATCCATCAGCCATCACAGTAACACCATACGTACTCCATTTTTCCTTTAATGAACCAATGTATTCATCCACCTCCTGCTTTACCTTTGGTAAATGCTTATTCATTACTTCCCAAGCTGTTGGGCCTTTAACCCCTACACCTGCCCTAGCAACTACATTGATCATCCCCTGATAGTATGGTGTTTTGGTTACATTGGCTGCAATGTTGTTGTAGAGCAAGAATTTGTTGATTGCCAACCTAAGCTTCCTCCTCCCTACTGCCTTCTTTACCTCCAACAAACATATATGGAATGCTTCTTTGATAGATGTCTTGATGCTTGAAGAGGGAGGGGTCTTGGTCAAATGTGGCATCATAATGTGTAGTCTTCCTCCTCCTTTCGTCCTCTTACTTCCATGAAAACTATGTCTAGGTGGCATGGATGCCCCTGACCCCAAACCACCTACTCCTCTTGTCTATTCATATTGCCTCACATTCTCAACATGTAAGGAATGTCTGCTAGCTTCCATTGCAGCCTTTATCTGTCTCCACTCGGCCCGTGACTCAACACCCATAACCCTCCTCCTCTCTTCATCGTCGCTTGACTCCTCATCAACATCAAGAAAAGGTCTAGACAGCACTGTATCCTCAAATTCCCTTTGCTTTTGTGCCATCTCGTCCTTTTTTTTGTTTTCCCTCCCTTTAAAGTTGCTGAAATTGTTTTTTGCACTTCATAAGGAACCTTGGGACACTTGGAAACATCTTTGTAACCACCAGCCAAATGTTGCTTTAATCTGGTTGAACCACCAGAATTCAAAATCTTGAAGCAATACTTGCATCGGGATTTTTTTTTGTCAGCAGTCAATGGATCCCAATGTTGCCAAGCAATGTCATGAGTCCCACTACTAGTGCCGCCACCCCACTAGTTGTCATTTAAGATATAAATGTACAGAACTGAAACTCTGAAATACATACATGATGTTCCCAAATAATCATTAGAATAATTTTTAGATACATAAAAACATGTAAAAACAATTTATAAAACAACAAAAACACACTTTGTTCTAAGATAACATATATACAATGCTCAAACAAACATGTTTGTATTTTTAAAATAAACTACATAATATGAGCATCATTTAAAAAAAAAAACAGATAAATTTTTAATAATATATTATTTTTTTAAATTATTTTATGTAAAAACAATTTATAAAACAACAAAACACACACTTTGTTCTAAGATAACATATATAAAATGCTTAATAAGACATGTTTTTATTTTTAAAAGAAACTACATAATATAAGCATCATTAAAAAAAAAGAAAAAAAAAGAAAAAAGAAAAGAAGAAGATAATTTTTTAATAAAATTTTATTTTTCATAATTTTTTATTTAATTATTTAAATAAAAAAAATACAGCAAGCATGATAATCAAAATATGAATACATGGGATTGTAGCCCTCTAAATGTAGTTTAACATAAGTGATAATCACATTCATATCATAAGTATTTTTTTATAATTTTTAATTTTTAGATAATATATTTTTTAAATACGAAAATTCAAAAAAAAATTAATAACAGAAATTAATTTTTTTTCCCATGAAAGTGTAGATCAAAGCTTGATCATCAACATATATTTATACCACACTCATACACCCTTTATAGAACCTTCTATTTTAAAAAATTCAAATTTGGGGGAAAATCTTACATTTCTTGAAGATCACTTGAAATAGGCTTGAATCACTTGAAATATGCTTGAATCAGCTGTTGTAGATGTTGATGATGTTTTGAAGTGAAATCCCCAACAAATCCCGGCTAAAAATCGAGTTTTTCGGCCAAAATTCCACTTCCAGCCAGATAGGGGTGAGAGAGAGGCGAGATATGTCTCTCTCGAGCGAGATAGGGGCTTTTAAAAGCCCCTAAACAAGTGAAAAAACCACCGTCAGCGAGATCTTGAGTCGAGATCTCCCATCTCTCAACTCTCGCCTCCCATCTCGTCTCGCTATCTCACAAGATCTCCTACCATGCATTTTAATTCTTATTTGAGTTGTGTTTGAGTGGGTTTCCACTAGTTAAGTTGTGGATAAGATAGGACTCTTTTACAAGAAGGGTTCTTATCTTTTAGGAGTTTGCCTTTGATTAGAACTTATCTTTATTAAGTGGTTGTGGGTTAATTAGGTAGGGAGTCTTTTCCTGAAGAGGACTTTTATAGATTAGTCTTTTATTTCAAGAAGTCTTTTATTTTAGTTAGTATTAAGTTGGCCTCTAAGTCTTAGTTGAATTTGAGTCAAGTTCTTCTTTCTTTGTAAAGGCTATAAATAAGCCTCATTGCTCATTGTAATCTTCAGTTTTGATGATTAATAAAACTGTTGAGTTTAGGATCAGGGTTTCCTAGTTGAGGGGGCTTTGGTTAAGTAAAGTTTGTTCTAGTTCAGCTTCTTCTTCTTCATTCCAGCACCCCACAAGCATTCCACAAGCAGCCACAGTCAAATTACAAGGGGTAAAATGGGTATAAACCATGGCTGTAGGGGTAAAAGGGCATAAATAATGGCTGTCAGGTCTGGAGCTGGAGTTAGAGTGTGTTTTGGACTCCAATCTTGCTTTACTTTCTTATCTTCTGTTTTCTGATTCTAGTTTACTTCTAAACTGATGAATTTTGTTGTTATAAATAAAGGAAGAAAGCTTAGAGAGTCTTCACAATTGACAGTGAAGCTCCACAAGTGTATTGTGTGCAATTTCCTCTTTTCCTTTCTACTTCTCTATCTCAAACTCCAGCCTAATTCACAATCTCTTTGAGAAACAATGTTCAAACCGAAAAGAATTTCTGCGGCAACTGATACAGTAGATTTACTTATTCAACCATAAAATCAATGACGAATTTCAAGTGGAAACTTTTGGAAGGCGAAGCTCTCTTTTTAACATCTGGCTTAGTTATCTTGGTTAGTCTACGTCTACCTTGAGCTGTGGTAAGTTCAAATACTGGTCAAAAGGAAAATTAACCAACTTTCAAGTAAAGCATGGGGAAAACATTTTGAAGCATAATGTGATGAAATCTCATTCATCTTTTCATGTTGGTTGAGAAATCAGAGATCAGAACTGCCATTAGCCTGCTTGGTTGGGGAGATCAGATTTCATGACAAATTGATTTCAGATTTCAGATTTCACAACAAATTGCAACAAATTGATTCCCTCACCAATGCATGAATAAGATGAAATGCCATTGCAGTAATTAACCAACTTTCAAGTAAATGCATTGGCATCAATCAGCCTGCTTGGTTGGGTAGGTTAGAATTGCCATCATTTGTTGTACTCGTCAATGTTTTATTTACTAACATATGTTCAGGGGATTCTGATGTGGCGAATTCTATTAATTGTATACCAGATATAACTATGCAAATCTCTATTCACTAAATTTGTTTCATGATGAAATTGGTTGTTTTTAGCACAAAAAAATAAATAAATTTGGTTAGTAAGTGTGAATTAACCTTTTATCATAGATCTGGTTCCTAACCAACATACTCAGAACAACATTGATTCTCCACTGCAATTTTATTTATTTATTTGGATGAGTCTCCATCATACTTTTATCAGCTTGTTTCTTGAAAGTAGAATTGTCAGACTCGAACCTAAAAAATGGATATTTCCACAGTAAAAATATTTTTTCTTTAATCTTATGAATGTTGATTTGAAACGAGAGAAAGTTGGAGTTGGCGAATCAGGACACTGATTATCTGTCTTTCCATGTAACTTACACATTTCAAAATGGATCTTTGTTTCTGTTCAGTGCATCAGTTAGATTCAAGTCCATGACTTGCCCATGCCATTTCCTTCCTGTGCCTGAGCTGCAAACTGCATTATGTCAGTAGTTGTATAGAACTGCTGTGGCCAGAAGTTAAATAATTAATTATCATCTACTGTTGTGAATTTTTGGTTTCTCAATTGGAAAAAGATGGTATGTTCCTTTGGATCTGCTAGGATGGAGTAGAATTCCTGTCAATGCCTGCTTCTTGGTCCATTCAAACACAATGATGGATCATCTCTGGATGATGTCTGAATCTTGACATTTTGCTTATAACTTTCGTAAATTTTGTTGTGTCTTGCTTCTTCACTTCTACATTCGAACTTCTAACATGTTATCTCTTCCCATAAACAAATTTCCTTTGTGAAAAAGAACTTCACATGATCTTGTCTGGGCCCCACAAGATTTTCTGGTCTCATTCTCGCAAAACAATTATGGGTCTGTCACCTGTTCAACTAATGGCAGAAACAGATTCAAGCATAAACTGATGCATCATTCCAGTGTGTGTTTGTTTTTCTCATTTCATTTTGTTTGCCAGTTTATTCACCCAGAGGTAGCTTACATTTGTGTATGATTCCTCACAGCCTACTGTCACTGGGGAAATCCGATCACCGATGGGTATTGCTTCAGTTGAATTTATTGATGCAAGGAAGCCTGTGCTGGTTAGTGTTTAAATATTATAAATCACTAGTTCTTTTGTTGTTTGTGTGACAAGCAATGCTTCTCTTCATTTTTCTGTTTTTTAATTTATTTTGCACGCACATCATTGTCTGGCGAGTTCTTTTGGCAAATTGGAGGACATCCGTCGAGCCATCATCTGATTCCGGATTCTTTTAGTCTTGCAGGTTGTCCCTATCTTGAGAGCTGGGCTTGCCCTTGTGGAGCATGTGCCATCAATCTTGCCATCAACCCAAACTTATCATCTGGGTAAGGCAAAGTCAGTGAAATCTAAATAGAACAGAAGTAGAATTTTTCCCTTTGAAATTTTTTAAGCCCTAGGTATGACATGATCCGTTTCATATTTATGGAGGATATTGTTAGATTTTCCTTACAGATTCTATATGTTAAATAAAATTATTCGAACCTGGGTTGCAAATACATGCAACATGTACTCATCTTCAGGTGCCCACTTTCAATCCAAAATCTAATTCTTTATTCATCTAGGTCATGTTTTTCTGTGATGTGGCAGATTTGGATGCCACTGGTGGTTTTATAATAGAGGAACCCACACCAATATCCTTGATCGAAAATTGCAGCCTGAGACAAGAATTGGAAGTGGTTAAGAAGTATTTACATTTATAAAATGAGAACCACCAATTCATTGTAATAGAATTCAGTGGCCTTGAACTTTTATTTTGGACCAAAACTTTACCAATGAGATTCTTGAAGTCCTTTATCTCATTGATCCTTTCATATCTGCTTAGTAGGCTAGTCCTATTGGATATAAAATATCATTAACACTCAATGCTCGTATAGGAAATATCATTTACGCTCAATGCTCGTATAGGACCTTATCTATCAAAGGTATATATGAGAAACTATCCGAAGGGTCCAAAAGCAATCCATGAACTTCCTAAGACCCAGATTTAGATCTCTATCCAAATAAACTAATCTGATGTGAGATATGTGAATTGTGTTAGCTTTTCCATTGATCGGATAGATAGAGAAGGGATTTTTTTTTTGGAGGGGGGGGGTTAGTGTTGGGGGACCTCAGATGTGTCCCACCATCTTGTTGATGTTAAAATCTTATATTTCCCATGAACTGTAGTCAATACAATCCAAGGATTTTCTTGGTTACTGTAATAATGGATGCTATGCTCTTTTTTCATTTAGGAATAAGCAGGGATGAGACAACGCTTTTGCCAACTATATATTTGAACAAGTAAGCATGTCTCCATTGCTTCACTGTATGTGTGTCTTCCCCAACTTCCCCTCCCTGCACACACATCTACTTTGTATCTTTTGGTGCTCATAACTTTTATGCAGTCCCTTCATTTGGTATTTCATGGACCCATCCCTCTATGTAATTTGATAAATAATAATCCATGCAACTAATTCCCACATAATTCTTGGTTGGGCAAACTTTGATTGTCTATACTGTTGATTTATTGTGCTGTCTTGTATAGCTGGTTGATCCACATCTTTTTGTAAAATGAAGTGTTCTAAATCACCAAAGAGCTTTCAGGCTCCACCTTCAGGCCCTATGCTTTCTGAATGCTTATATATATATATTCTCCTTGTTGGAAATCAATTTCTTGTGCAGCTTTTGCTTTTTGTCGTCTGCTTCTGTTCTTCAGTGACCTCTGACTTCTAAAGTCTCTTTTGTAGGTTACCTGCAAAAATTCCTGAAGGATCCCGTGTACTTATTGTTGATCCCATGCTGGCAACAGGTACCATTTTTAAGGCAGCTTACTCTCCATAATTTAGACTTCTCTTTCGAAGGTTAGGGTGAGATCTGATGCCAAAATTTCATGGCTGAGCATCATCTGTATTGGAGGTTTAGTTTCTTGAATCTATCATAAATTTCAATGGTAACTGGTGTAAATTCAATAATTTATTAGGTGTTCTTACTTTCTATACCTTGTACTCCCAGCTTCCTACTTCTTTTGTTGGCTATTTATTATGTTCTGGTTGTGGTGCTCAGCAGCCACCATAGAACACTTGATTGTGCAAAACTACCAAGTTAATGACTGAGGTAGGTAAATATGAAGGTGTTTTGGGTTATGTCATGATAGGAAAATCTTTCTGCTTTACTGGAATATCTGTTCATGTATCTAGATGTGGTAGGGCTTGATGGAATTAATTAGGATCTTAAGTATCCAACTCAGAGACTCGAGCTGGCAATTAGCAGAAAATTTAACCTTCTCAGGTGAAGGTTGGATTGTAGGAATTAATCAAAACTAGGTAGAATGGGAATCCTTCCTAAGATGTTGAAGATCCACGGTTGGTTAGAGTAATTGGAAGGATTGTAAAACTGGAACTCCAAGCCAGAAATTAATGGAACACAAGATACTCCAGATCAACACAACAGACCATGATGAAATTTGCATTTAATCTTCCTTAAGAGTTAAAGGCACTCTGAACCCCCCCCCCCCCCCCCGCCGGCACACACACACACATGAGAACATCAATTTGCCAGATTTTTGAAAACCTAAAATCTGAAGTAGAAGAAACTGTGGGAATAATATGTTTTAAGTAACAGCAACTAGAGATCTCAGAATGTACCCTAGGTCAAGTTCCTTTAGGATTTCTACTAACCCCAAAGATGATCTTAATCAGCACAGCAGATTGGTGTGTGATGGGCAGATGGCCGAGGGATTTGGTTGAAAACTGACTGATGCAGTATCGGACCGGTTTCATCAGTTCTGGTCCAACCTAGAAGAACTGATCGAATGGGGTTTGGTCCAACAAGAGTTGAATTTAAATAACTATATATTTTCAATTTTAATTTTAGCCTTCTGATGAGTAGTCCCCCTTTCTTAACAAGGTTCTTGCTGCTTATGATGCTCACCACCTGAAGCCCATCCAAGTGACCAAATCTACGTCAGGATGCTTGAGGGCATTTCAAACGAATGTATTAGCATCATCGGCATCAAGAATGCATCAACTCAAGCTGGAGTCTGAGACATGTCAAGTCTTGGAGGGGTTTTAGTCAACTACTCAATAGAAGTTGGGCTGGTGCTTCTTTTTGTTTTGTTTGCTACACTGTCAAATAGTTTATCAGATCACCAATGCTTCTTACCTCTTATAGTATGAGGGAGGACTCATATTTCTAATCTAATATTAAATAAATCAATGTATAATTTATATTCGGCCAACAGCTCAGCTGCGTATTAGACTCGGTGGCAAAACGTATATGGTGGCCTGATTTGTCTTTTTAATATGATCCTGGAGGAAGATTGGACAGAGAAGTTTCTACTAATGGAAAGTATTTAAAACATAGTTGTTATGGTGACAGGCAATGGGCAGCTGCCTTGATGCTGAGGTCGCCAAACCTCCCAAAGTGAGTGGCCTTTTTGCTCATTTTATATTAATGTCGATTGTGTCTTCTCCATTGTCCTTGCCATCCCTCCCCCCCGGCATATCCCTTTCGTTAGTCACCCGTGGCTCTGATCTGGGTGCCTTTGCACCCCAAAGTGACATGGTCACCTTTGTGCATCTATGGCCACCTTGTTGATACTTGATAGGTAATAAACTTGAAAATTACGTTGTGTTGTGTATAGGAGTTTATTACTTGCTTTAGAACTTGCCTTTGTTTTGTTATAATTGTTGGAACTTGAATCTAATAGTTCTAACCCTGATTTGATGCCTTGCCTTCTGTCGCTTTTGAGGATGAATTTAGGTGGCACAATAGTTGCAGCAATTGAGTTGTTGAAGGATCGTGGAGTTGACAACAAGCAAATGAAAGTGGTAGGTTTACCCTTCTTTCTCTGCAAACCCCAAGAAAACCAATTGCCATCTTATTATGAATAAATCCTCCTGAAAGACTTGCACTTTTATGACCCATCAAAACATGCCAAGATGAGAAACTCAATACCAGGTGCTAGAACTGGAATCACATGGGTAGCAATCCAATCCAACTAAAGAAGCTGTAGACTGCCTCAATAGCCAAAGCCATGTAGTGCCTCTGTTTCTTGATCCCATGATTTAAGATATTTTCCACCTTGCAGAAACCTTTGAACTTCGTAATTTTCTTTTATTTCTAGGGAAGCAAACTTTGGTTTTCACACCCTAGGCTGGGAAGTGTTGTTGATTGGAGAACCGACTTGTTGGTTGTTATCAACTGCATGGCTCCCCAATGCCACAATAACTGCAAAGCTCCAAAGATTGAACAATGAGCTGCTCTCACTGTTGACAGATACGTTGGAAATCATGCAGATCCAAGAAATTAGTTTTTGTAAACTAATTGTTGTATCAGATGATGATCGCTGTCTGAATTTTCCTAATTTAGATCTCCAAACAGTTCTCTGTAGCAAGCTTCCCTTTCGTCATCTTGGTGCTTCAGCGGAGAACTTGCAATACACCATTCTAATAAAGCAGAAGAAACACCTAGCTGGGGTTTTGCGCTCCTTGTGAGAGCCTGGGTAACTGGAGCTCTGTCATGCTAAAATGCTAATATCTAGTGATTGTACATTCTAGTATATTAGAGCCTTTATATAGAATATACTTTTGTATATTTCAAAAACAGCATCACATGCTTAACAACCCAATAAAGTTACAATTTCAAATTATATTTTCTTCTTAAGTGAGTAAATTATGTGTTTATAAAAATATATAAATTCATCTCCGTATGTCATTGTGCATGGTTATGCCATTGTTTATGTTCTCATGGACTATAATGTTGTTGACTTTCATGCCCAACCACTTGTGTCACCATCATTTCCAGTGTTTGAAATCTTAGTTAAAGTGATATTCTGGTATCTTATACTCATCTCCTTTTGTCTGAACTGATTATTGATGCCTTCATTCCCATCAGATTCATATGATGATACTTCAAACTCTTATTTTTTGCAGATATCTGCAGTAGCTGCTCCTCCAGCTCTTCAAAAGCTTAGTGAGAAATTCCCTGGGTATTTAAAATTTTCTGACGCAAATGTCATAAATATCACATCTTCCTGTCAACTAGGTTAATTTCCTGCTTTTGCGTTTCTCCAGGCTTCATGTGTACACAGCGATTATTGATCCTACTGTTAGTGACAAGGGGTAGGTAACTTGGTGTAAGCATTAGAATCACTCATACTTCAATTCAGACTGCAAGTGTATATTATCTTGTTTGTTTGAACTGATAAATTGTGAGTTTTCAGATTTATAATCCCTGGATTGGGAGATGCTGGGGACCGTAGTTTTGGTACGTGAAGATTTTTGTCTTGCAAGTATGCTCAGGGGATTTGCTCAACCTGGAAGCTGTTGCAGCTTTTTGAAAGAATAATAGTAGATGAGGAGGTCGGACTGGCGTATACTATTTCTTATTGGATAGTAAGTGCCATTTATTTTGTTCATAGGTTTAGATCAACTGATTTCTATTGTTAGATTATTCACTTGGACCCTTAAGAAAGTTTCAGAAGCTAATATTTTCTATTGGATAGATAGGTCAATGTTTGGATTAGTGACATGTCGGAATTCCAGAATCTATTTCAGTCAGTATCTTGTTACATATTATTGGAATGCAATCAAGTGTTCTTCCCTCCACCCATCTACAAAAAAGGAAACGAAAACAAACTATGTATGCCTATGGACCCTTCTGTGGTCATTGACCATGTTTGTGACACTGAATTCTGTTGGATTGAAACTTCAACACATTCACAAAATTTGGGCTCCATAAGATTTATGAAAATAATTGAACGGGCTATTAGGTTTTTCTTTGTTATAGTAACTTTCTCTGATATACTATTTTTTTTATCAAAATATCTTTTAGAACAACCTTTGTATGATTAGCTATCATGTATACTTTATGGTGTTAGGCTGTTAAGAAACATCATAGAGATAAACTCTGTATAATAGAAATTATGATGCTAAAGTGGATGGATGACAAAAATTAGGAGGATAAGGTTGGGAATGATTATGTTAGAGCTATTAGGAGAAGCTTTGATGGATGATAAGCTATGTGAAGATCGATTAAGATGACACGATCACATCCAATAGAGGTCTTTAAATGTTCTTGTATAGAAAAGTGAATTAATCCATATCAAAGGAATTAAAAGAGTTTTAGGTAAACCTAAGATAACTTTAGCAAAACTGATGACAAAGAATGTATGCGTTTAGGGTTTTTATCTAGTATTGTTTCAAATATAATTGATTGGAAGACAAGGTTCATATAATCAATCATGTTTAATTGGTATAGGCTTGTGGTGGTGGTGGAGGTTATATATTTGGAAGGAGAGTGTTCCATGGGAGATTGTACCACAACCCTTATGGAAGATGGAAATCCTCCAATAATGTCTCTTCTGTGCAAGTGTTCTCACAGGCTTATCATACGTTCTTATCTTTAAAATCTCAATTTAGAAAAGTGACAGTTAAGGAAACAAGAGTTGATCAAGTAATGCTCCTCACGATTCAAAGGCAAACACACATCAATGAGACATCCAAGGTAGACCATAATTAATATTGATCGTGTTGCCCATGGATCCTGGAAGCTTCAATTTTTCATTTTCATCTGCTACGTGAAAACTCTGTGAAGGACGGGATGGGGAAGCAATAATGTTAAAAGAACAGTTAAAAGTTTAGAAGCTGCTGATCACATATCCTCAGGAAAAAAATAAAGGAAGGAGATACCAAAACCATAAACAAGCCTTGCAGAAAACTAGAACCGAACTGACAAGTCTACTCTATAAACAACAGCAAAAACACAACCTTGCAGCTGGGATTTGGTAATGAATAGCTGATAAAATTAGCTAAACACCGTCGTAACTGCCACCACTGCCATCGCGTCCTCCTTGTTGGCCACGTTTGGTGCTGAGGCAACAACACATTAAGCCAATCAATAACATGAAACACGAAGCAGAGGCTATTGCCTCAATCCAACTCAAGTAATTCTTCATCTTCTAAGCGTTTCTCAGGCTTTATTCAACTACTGCTACTTTCATTATGTCACACGATCACTGTATACACAAGAACCCCATCCATCAAACATGGTGGCTGTGCCAGCAAAGAGTACACGTTATATCTGCAGAGATTGAGAACTAGAGGAATATCATAGTGCACATGGTTTGGGGATCTTGAGGAAAAGCATGATAACATGGGCAGCCAGCCTGGAATATGATGGTAGTAAAGAGCAAGAGATCGACTGAAAAGACATTATATTCAGAACATGTTGCATGCAATCCTCGAGCACTGGAAAAACCATTAAATATAGAGAGTGAAGGAATAAAGTTGTGTTTGCCCGGGAAAAAGACAAATAGAAAGAAGGAAAAAAAACTTAATTTTCTGAAATGTGAATGGATCGTGGTGACCATAAAGTCTGAGAGTACAGCTTTTTCAGTACAGCTAGCGTACTTTCTTATTGTAAATCATCGGTAGAGAATATCACGGCGACCAAGGTTTTGGTTTAGAGAGAGAGAGAGAGAGAGAGAGTAATCCTCTGTGTTCTTGGCAAACTTTTTGTGTTTGTGGCATTTCATCAGAGAAGGGTATCTGTACAACTACAAACCAAGGGCTCCACGCAGTCAGGTTCATCCACTTCAGTGCTGCTCACAATCTCTGAATCACGGCTCTTATTGCTTTTCATGCTTCCTTTCTCAAACGTGTGCCACCGTCCATTAAAGTGTAGAAAAAGAAATTTGAACGATTCCGTTCTTTACTCATGCAGCAGCCAAAAAGAATTGAAGCTTCATCTTTCATTTACTTTATGATCGAAAAAAGAATTGACAGTTGGCTACACAACTTCACAAGGATACGTTTAATTTACGGAAGCTCGCACACATACTCTCATTGCCTCCCCCACGCATGCAGAGGCTACACAAATATTTCAAGCAACAAAATCTATTTTTTCTTTCTTTTCTTGTGTACCCATTTTTTGTAACTCTACAGGAACTCGCCCATTCAAGAAGATTGATTCTTTGCTAGTGCAACTCTTAGCAGTCTGAATTAACTTATTCGTTGCCTTTCCTAAATCGTTGCTTCCCACTATATGGATTCAGGATACCACAGGAATTGTCCTGAAACAGATGAGGATGCATGGTGGAGATCTCTTGTACACAGGCATGGGAATAAACAGGAATGGTTGACTTCAAAACAGGAAAGAGGAGACGAATACAACAATCGCTCATTTCTAACAAACTATACGAACCTTGTAGACAGAAAAGAGTCTGCTTGGCATTCCCAGAAACTCATAATTTATCTCGCAAGACTGGAAGTATTTGTTCTTAAAATGAAACACGAAGACAATTCGTTTTACAGAAATTAGATCTTCCAAATGATTTACAACCCAATGGTATGTACAAATATTCAGCCTCCAGTTACCAAAGGGAATTTAGACTTCAGAACAAGGCCCTTTATATGATGATATCAGCAAGCAGCAGCTCAGCCCTACATAAAACAAATTTCATCAACACCCCAACCAATATACTCTTAATCCCCAATACCAACAACCAATCACAATCCACCAAATAAAAGGAGAATAGAAAACCAGAGCCTGATAATGAACTTAGAAAGAAAGATTAGGGGGCAAAAGAAAAAAAGAGTCCTGCCATTCAGAAGTAAAGTCATTTCTTATTCTCAAATGTAATTGGGTGATTGAAAACCCATGGTTTGTGAACAACTTACCAGCAGCATGAACCATCTTAGAACTGGTTATATGATATACGGCAGCAATAAACCACAGAGAAGGTTTGTAACTACCTTACTTCTCTGTCTGAAACAGACATTTTGTCTCATACAAGAAGAATAAAGAGTGGAAGGCATGAAAATCCAGCCCAGTATTCAAATCACTAACTACGGTACCATGTAAAGCAAGAAATTGACATACCATAAATTAGGAGTGAAAAAACTAATCTGAGCAAGCCAATAACCATTAACCAGTTACCAACATTGTGTTGTGTTCAATTCACTGATTCTCCAAGCATGAACTTTGATATTCAACCCAATAAGTTAAACGAGTCAACCGTAGGATAAATTAGGGACTGGAATGGTTGATAAAAAATCTGATATTAATGCTTGGAAAAATCAATTTATAGATCCACCCACAGAGCCGCCACCAACCTCAACTCCCATGTCTGTCCGAACTCTGAATAACACAAATAGCAATAGCAAATCCCAAATCACCCACGTCAATTAGAAACTCTCACATACACCAGATCCCACCATTAGGAATCACAGCTTCCAATGCATCCCATAAGTTTGATTCTCAGATCCAAGTTTCAGGCCAAGCTGACCAAAGGAACCATGTTGGTGGGTTGTGGGTTGCATCTGACATCTCCTAAAACCCAAACTAGTCTCAAAATACTATCTTTTACCCAACCAATTGGTTTTGAACTTCAAAACACCATGTTAACCATCCCTCACCCCCCCCCCTCTCCAAATCTGGGGTCAATCAGACAAACAAGGATCCCATTTCAAGATGCCCCATTGCTAATCCGAAATCCCCTAACTGAAATTTCAAGAAGTCCCTTATTTTCCTCAATTTTCAACTTGTTCTGATTGAGATCTTTGCATTGGCCCTCTATCAGCTAAGGCTATATCAGGGAGGTTCAAATCAAGCTCCGCCTTAAAATTTTGATTTAACATCAACTTTATTCAAATTGTTCAATCATTAAGCTGCTACCGAGAAAATCCTGCAACTACAGTAAGTTGCTGACAAGACCAAGCCCTAATTTTTTTTTCTGATATCCTAAAAGGCTAAAACTTTCAACTCCATAAAATATCTTTAACTTTGTATCCAGCCATTAAAAATCACACATATTTTGACCACACTCCTGGCGGTACACTATACTCACTCCAGCCCCCACGCAGATCCCTCGCTCAATGCCTAAACATCCCATCTCTGGTCTTCCAGGAAAACCCAAATTCACCAATCCCAATTCTACCTTCAGTTTTGTCCTAAACTAGGCTCAACTTACCCACTCCCGTAGTTGGAAATATAATGTTAACCATGTACCTGAATTCCAACCCTACACCTATAATCCTTCAATTTCAGGTTTTCAAAACCTGGGGGAAAACCTGTAAGTTTTTGCTGAATCTGCAAATTCAGCATTCGAACCTTATTCATAAAATAACAAACCTTTAAACACAAGACTCTCAATCACTTACTTGTTAGCCTACCATAAAACCCTAATCCTAATTTGGCTTGTTCAAACCTGCTTTTTCATTAAAGACCTTGGTTATTGGCTCCTAGTTGATCACTCATCTATTAAGACAACATCAGGCTTTTTTCTAGTTTTAAACCAGCAAGTAGAAGGTTGCAATCAACCAAATTTAACCATTTCACCAAGACTTCAATCTTAAGAAAAAATGTAAGCAATGAGATAAATAAAAAGTGATGAAGAGTTATACAATAAGTTGGGCACGAAGGAAGGGGAAAAATCTATTTATAAGATAGCTAAGATGAGGGATAGGAAGAGTAGAGATCTTGACCATGTTAGATGTATTAAAAATGGAGATGGTAAAGTATTAGTTTGTGAGGAGGACATTAAGAAAAGATGGGAAACCTATTTCTCTAGTTTACTAAATGAGCATTCTTCAAGCACTTATGATTCGGACGATTACACCTTTCACCAAGGCACCAATGTCCGAACTTATATACGTAGAATTTCGATGTCCGAAGTAAAAGAAGCTTTAAGGAGGATGAAACTCAGCAAGACACAAGGTCCTGATGAAATCCCAATTGAAGTATGGAAGAGCTTAGGAACCCATGGACTAGTTTGGTTGACTAAGTTGTTTAATAAGATTATGAGCAGAGGGAAAATGCCAGATGAATGGAGGAGAAGCGTCATGGTTCCAATTTACAAAAATAAAGGAGATATTCAAAGTTGCAATAACTATAGAGGCATTAAATTGACGAGCCATACGATGAAATTATGGAAGAGAATAATTGAAACCCGTTTGAGACACTTAACTGGGGGGGGGGGGGGGGGGGGGGGGGGGGGGGGGGGGGGGGGGGGGGAGGGGGGGGGGGGGGGAGCCAGCCACAACCGACCGGCCGGGGGGCCCGCGGCCCCGGCCGCCCCCCCGCCGGCCCGGCGGGGGGGGGGGGGGGGGGGGGGGGGGGCCCCCCCCCCCCCCGGGGGGGGGGGGGGGGGGGCCCGGCGGGGCCGGGGGGCCCCCCCCGCCCGGGGCGGGGGGGCCAACACCCCCCCCCCCCCCCCCCCCCCAAACCCACCTAAAAAAAAAAAAAAAAAAAAAAATTTTAAGAAAAAAAATAAAACCCCCCCATTTTTTTTTGTTTTCCGTATTTGTTTTGTTTGGGAAAACACCACACTTGCAAGCTTTTGCCATTAGGAAGATGGGCTAGAAAATATAGCAAGGTATAACCAATTGAAAATCTGGGTTTATGTCCTTTTTTTTAAAAAAAAAAAAGGGGGGGGAAAAAAAGCAAAGACAACCTACTAAAATCATCAAGATGTCCTGAAGCAAGTTACTGACAAAGGTACAAAGCTGAAGATAACAGAGGCTTATATGTTTACCTAATTAGGAGAGTTATGGAAAGGTATAGAGATTGTAGGAAAGACCTTCATATAGTATTTATTGACCTAGAAAAAGCTTATGACAGAGTTTCTAGAGCGTTAATTTGGCAAGTACTAGAGAAAAGAAATGTTGCAAGTAAATATGTATATACAATTAAGGATATGTATGATGGTTCGGTGACTAGTGTTAAAACAGTGGGGGGACAAAGTAATGAATTCTTGATAACAGTTGGGCTACATCAAGGGTCAACTTTAAGCCCATATCTATTTGCACTGGTAATTGATGAATTAACCAAAGACATTCAAGATGAGGTCCCCTGTTGTATGCTTTTTGCAGATGATATTGTGTTGATTGATGAGACCCAAGTGGGGATTAATACCAAATTAGAATCATGAAGAGTAACTTTGGAATCAAAAGGTTTTAAACTTTAGTAGATCGAAGACAGAATATCTAGTTTGTAACTTTAGTCATGATCGAGCAGATGATGAGTTGGTGATACTTGACGATAAAGAGATTCCTCAGAGTGATTGTTTTAGGTACCTAGGTTCAATTATAAGTAAAAGAGATGATTTAGAAGATGAGGTTTCCCAAAGAATTAAAATAGGGTGGATGAAGTGGAGAGGTGCGTCCGGGGTCTTATGTGATCGGCGTATTCCATTAAAACTTAAGGAAAATTTTATAGGATTGGTGTTCGACCAGCTATGATGTACGATGCAGAGTGTCGGGCTGTTAAAAAGAATCATATAGATAAACTCAGTGTAGCAAAAATGAGGATGCTAAGATGGATGAGTGGCAAAACTAGGATGGATAAGATAAGAAATGATCATATTAGATTTGGTCTGGGAGTTGCTCCCATAAGTGATAAGCTTCGAGAAAGTCGTTTGAGGTGGCACGGCCACGTCAACGGAGACCTATAAATGCCCCTATACGGAGAAGTGATATAATCCATATTAAAGGAACTATAAGAGCTAAGGGTAGACCTAAGATAACCTTAGGAGAAGTGGTGAGAAATGATATGTATAGCTAAGGCCTTGTATCTAACATGGCCTCGAACAGAACTGATTGAAGGGCAAGAATCCATGTAGCCGACCCCATTTAGTTGGGACAAGGCTTATCGTTGTTGTTGTTGTTGTAATAAATTGTGTTTAGCTCTAGATGTGCTCACCCTTGTTAAAAAAGGTCAGCTTAGGCCCTATTTTAACATGTCAAAGGCCAGCAAACCCAGCCAGTTTCGCAGTTGCTGTTTTCAACATTTCTTAAGTTATTACTAGGTCATAGTGGTCTCCTCTCTTTGGGATTATATTTAGAAGGCCAAAAATAACATTATCAATATAATTTCAAATTTTATAATTTACTTAAACAACACAAATTCTACATCAACTCAGACAACTAGACAAGTAACCGCATCAATCCATTTTGATAAATTAAGAGGCCACTACAACCAGGTGTTCACTGATACCAATGATACCCCAGTTTGAAAGTAGAACTATAATATACAGCTCTCATTATCTTTTCGCCAATAAGAATTCTTGGTCAATGTTCTATTATATTGCTCCATGAGTTTATTCAAGCTCTAATGCTCTTGTACTCTTGATCTATCATCACAAGTTTTATCCATTATTTCCTAATTTCCAGAAAACTTGCCAATCCCCCTTGAATCCAAATTGGTATCCCCACTCAATTTGATGTAGAAACTGGGCAAAACCAAGCCAGCTTCAATTGGACCAACTGACTAGTCAATCATCCCAGCTGACCTTCAAGAAGGACCAAAGAGGCCAAAACACTGTTCACGTGACCAGTGTTACGCCCTCTTTTTAGGTCTTAAGCTCTTAATGAGAATAGTATTACAAACTTTGGTGGGGCTGTCTGCAAGTTTCAACTGCAGTTTTAGAGCACCAAACACTTATTAGATCCAATGGAATCCCAAGCCGTTGCGACAAACAACAAGAATATTGTGGGTCAGAGAACAACATAATCCAAAGTAGTAAGTCCCATCATGAGTAAGTTCCTTCCATGATTCCCCGAAATGGATGCAACCCGAAGCTTCATATTTTGGACTTTATTCAAGTTGCGGACATGGAACCAATAGCCTTCAGTCAGGAATTTCATTCATATCAACAGAACACAGTGGAGAAGTTTTTCTGCATCTGGGGAATTGATGCAGCACAGCCTCGTGCCAACCCAGAACCCAGATCAAGATGAACCAGGTCCAACTAAATTGTGGGTTTTTATTAGTCTTTCTTGTTATTTTTATTTTAAATCCCATCTGGGTTTAATAAAGGATTAGGGTTATCGGGTACAGGAGTCCCTTAATTTATCTCTAGCTACCCATGTAATCATTGTTAAATTTATGGACTAGAAAGATGTGTGAAGCTTGAGTGCCTATGCACTCTCCTTCTTCCCCATCTTCTTATAAGATTGCTTCTCCCTCTTTTCTTTGCAATTTTTCTCAGGTTTCCCCTTCTTCCCCCATCTCTTCTATTTCGTTCTCTCCATTTAATTTTGTCCTAATTATTTTATATTTTGGTGTTGCTGAGAATGTTGGCTACATAAGTTCAAAATCCAGTTTCTATTTTCCTATGTAATTTGGGAGAGCAAGTACCACAACTCTAAAAATATGTTAAGGCTGTACTTTAGCCCCACCTATAACAATTGAATACTGATTAATGAAGCTTTTTTACGTATGTTATTCTCTGGCCCAATCTGATTATAAGAAGTGCCAGGGCCTTCCTGTGAGAGCTAGACACCTAGGGTATAGGGAACTTGCTGTTGACTGCTACGTCCTTGGTATGAGACTAAACAACTAGGGCATAGGGAAGCTGCTGTTGACAGCTAATTTGTAGGGGCTGAAGGAGTGATCTTGAAAGGGCTAGATCCATAACCTTTCTGTTTTCAACTTTCTTTTTCTCTAGTTAATTCTTCTCCCAGCCAAAATGCTCCTATCCTCAAAATATTGAAGCTGCGGCAACATTGAAAGAGACCATAGAAGGCTGCTACAACCTCCTCCATAAAATTTGCTGTCATTCATCTCCAGACCATCGATTTATGTATTAATGCTGCTGACTATCCCCATTCAAGCACGCCCTGTTAAAACGCAGAAGATTTGTTTGTTTTCTCCAACTATTATCGACCCTACTCTAGAGTATAGCGTGAGCTGGACCTCATCTACATTACATTTTATACAAACATCCATCAAAACTCTAACAGGTCTTTACACTCATTTTGAAATGTAAAAATCCCAGGCTTTTTTTTTTTTTTTTTTTGGGGGGGGGGATGGGAGATTTAATGCAAGTACACAGTTACCAGCATTCGGACCAAAATATTAGCAGGTACTCAAGTAAACAGATGAAAAGGGTACTCATATAATCATGAAACAAGCTAACATAAGAAGAATGAGAAAGTTTCTCCCACAAAACGTGCAAAGGTTCCAGGATTAGAAGTAAAGTTCAATAATCGAGTACAGAATCACTCACATCCCATCAATCCCACAGGTTGCAGCACCCAGTTAGAGTTCACTATAATTGCGCCAGACTGCACGGAACTCTTCACGGAATGTGTTCAGGCGTGCTTTCAGGTTAGGTGTTCTAAAGCTTGCATGCAAAACAGTGGCTGAAAAAGAAAGGAGACGTAAGAGAAGTTAACCAAAGAGTTGTATGGCTCAAAGAATAGGTACCAAGAAGCGACATGTACCAAGAAGTCCGATGACAATGGCCCATAGGACAGTAAGGAGTCTACAAGATGTGAACCACAGAACACAACTGGCTGCAAGAAGGGGGGGGGGGGAGTAATTCCTGATTAGCCAACAATTTGTAAAAATGACAACTTAACATATTAAGAAAAACAGATAGATACACTTCTAGAATTTAAAATAGAATAAGATAAAGTGTGGACTTATAAAATACCTATTGAAAATATCAATACAAACATCCAACGAGGACGTCCACATATGTGAATTGATCTTTTAGCTGATGGACGCCCACGAATAACAGGCCTGTCGAAAATCAAGGCATGCAATCAGAAGTAAACTAATCTGACTTTTAAAAAGACAAGAAGGTAACACCACTTACGTAATAGGAGGCCTCATCCTTGCAGCTAAATGTGGGGAAAATTGCCTGACAGTTCTAGTTACCTTCTCATTAAAAGTCACTGCAAAACTGTAAAAGAGATGGTCAGCAACAATATCAAAGGAAAAAAGAAGATGATGATCAACCAATAATATTAATCATCATAATAACATGATTAAAAAAGGTTACAGCACATGATCAGAAAGAGAATGTAGTCCTTATACCAGCCTCGATGATGTTTTGTGGAAGAAAAATAACAAGAAAATAGAAAATATGCAATTATGCATTAAAACAGAAGGGGAAATGCAGACTTAAAAATACAATGTTCACTTTGTCGTTCCACTTATGTATGATCCTGTTAGTGTTATCTTTGAGAAAAAACAAAAACAAGAAGAAGGAATTCTTTTCACTTGTAAAATCCCTTCCTGCCACTTGTGAGCATTCAGATTTTCATCATTGTTATGCAGTCTAAAACAGTAATTATGCTGTGAAATTTCTAGGCAGAACATCATTCTATCTTACCTGCTTATTTAAATGAAAAGGAACCGGAAGGAAAAAAAAACCAATGCACAAGGCTCCCGTGTTTAGCAGTGTTGGGGAGGGTCAAATGCACACAACCTTACCTTTTCATGATTAAAAAAATTTGACTACAAAGAAAATGTATGAAGCTCAATTAGTTAAAAACCCATAAAACTATGTAGATTATGACTTTTCTCAGGCTCTGCAGGGGCGGAAGCCTTCTGCACTAGGCAGGCTTTTTTTTTCGACTGAAACACAAATACTTTGTCATAAGACAGAAATGTGCCACAACAATCACATAGATATAAAAGCTACCTAAACAATTGAAAGTCATGTCCCATGCAATGAGGTACATGTCTAAAATTAAATTGTTTCAATTTTTTGTACAAAGATAATGCACCCCATGTCCCTACCACTGCCTTTGCAAAAATCAATCTGTGTTTCTGTTGAATTAAAGCAAGTCATTCTATAAACCAACGATCAGATTTGGTTGTGTGTGTGTAAAAATGAATAAGTGACTTTTCTGCTGTGTTTTGTTCAATTTAGAGTCTTCTAACTTCAAAGTTTTGGAAGATGTATCAGCTTCGCATCCTAGAATCCTACTGCAAAATATTAGCACCTTCAATGGTTGTTTCAGTCCTTAGATCAACATAATTTCCCCTAATCCACTATCAAAGGTATATTGAACAGTTTCAGTCAAAGTTGGTAAACTTCCGCAAAGCATTCCAGTTTTTCACAGGTCAAAGTTTTGGAATTTGGTTGAAACTAAAAAAAAACATTTATTTTAATTCTTGCCCTGCAAATCCTAAGATGTGAAGTCTCTGCAGCCAAACGTTAACCAAATTAGCAATCAATCCTGTAGAAAACTAAGAGAGGTAGAGATGGAAGAGCCCCCCCCCCCCAAAATAAATGAGGTATGCCTATTTTTTGACCTATTTATGGTTGGTTGACCATATCCAACAGAACAATCCTCCTTTCACCTGCATTCTACACCTCGATTCAATTATTTTTACCTTTTGTTCACAACTACATCACAGTGACTTCAAAATGATAAGGAACGTTAACCATACAAGAAGACTGACATGCATTCTAAGACAATTACCAGAAGAAACATAAAAACTAAAGCAATACCTCACATTCCAAATTTCAGGACAGATAATCATGATCAAGACATAAATCTTGATCAAACAATTATAACACTTCTTAAAAAAAGTTTCTAATATGCTCCTTGAATCAGAGGAAGGATTCATGAAGAAAGAAAAAGATGACTCAAAAAATCTAATAAAAAGTAACTACTTATAATAGGTTGGATTGCTTCAGTATAGAGACGATACTGGGAAAACAGATCTGCAGACAGTAACGAAAGCCACATACCTATCATTCATGAAAGCAATGCTTAGGGCCGTTAAGAAAGCGGCAACAATAGCAAGCGGCCTTCTAAGAAATCCCAACCCTACGGTAATGCAAAAGGAATAAATTCAACCATAATAAACAATCTGACAAAGCAGTAACCTATTGTATTTATTCGATACCTGGATCACTTACCAAGAATGAAGATAATCATGATGAAGTAATTTGTCCGATAACTGCAAAGACAAAGGGAAGATTCGAACACTCCGGATTAAAAGGCAAATTGCAAGTCTAAAATTTCAAAGAACAAAACCAATTCAAAAAGATAATAACAGGAGCGATAATTTGCATCCTTCTGAAGGAGCAACAACAAAAGGCATAAGCAATACAAGCAAGCCATTGTTCCCTAGAAACGGTTGCTGCCGATTGAAGAAAACTAGCGTAAAGTAGAAAGAGCTCGTACTAGTAAAGATTGCATTTGAGACGACTGCTCCATTTGGCATATGATCTAGGGACAGTGAATCTGGAGAAGAACTCTGTGAGAGGACGAGGAGGTGATGACCAATCGACTTCACGGAGAGCATCGACCAGATCTTCCGCCGTTACGTTCCCCCAGTCCATTTGTTATCAAAAAACCCTAGAGATGATCGCTGACCTGTGAAAAACTCTATTCAACAAAAACGAAACTCTCGAGAGCTTGCAGAAAATTTCCACCCAACTCACGTTTCCGTTATTCGTAGATAATTGTGGGAAAAGAAACAAGAATTGGAGATGGCAGTGGATCAAGTATTCAGATGGCAAAATTAGAACGAAATTACAAACAGACAACCTTGGGAATTGGGATTTCATAGAAGTTAATTGTTAGAGACCGGGTTCGAATTGTGGAAAAAATGTAAAAAATTAATGTCTGAGCCCGGGTTCGAACCGGGGACCTCTAGTGTGTGAGACTAGCGTGATGACCAACTACACCACCCAGACAGCTTGTGATGCGAAGGTTTGCTATAATATCAAAAACAAAAATTTTTTCTTCCTCAAGTTCCACAGTGGTACGGTTATACCCTTCACAAAGTTTTCGCTCCGAAAAAAAAAAAAGGTGAATTATTACTTTTTCCCCTAACATTTTAAAAATTTTAAATTATCCTTTAATTGAGTTGATTTTTTTTTTTTTTTTTTCCTTCCCTCCGCGTTTCTCCTTTGTTTCCTTTGCTCTATTTTCTTTTCTTTTCCCCACTTTTACACTTCCTTTGACACTGTTTTCTTTTCTTTTAAATTTGTTCCCTCCATCCTTTATGGGGATCTATTCCAATAGAAATGGTTTGACATATCTGTAATGTTTTCTTTTACAATAATCCATCAAAGGGAAAAGGAAACGGAGCATACGCAAATAAATAGCATGTTCGTATGTATGTCTCTTCCCTCGTCTCATTTATTTTTTCTTTCCCGCCAAATTCCACATTTTAAAAATACCTGTCCCGTCACCTGCGCTCCTCTTTGCTTTTCATCAATCTAACTCATAACACTAAGGATTCAATTCCAAGAAATTTTCACTCCGTTTTATCTATGAGATCTAACAAATGAAGGTAGATCTTTCATGAAAAAAAAAAAAAACAAAAAGGTAGAGGTAGAATGGAAAAAAAAATAATAATAAAGCAGAGCTAGAACTTTGTGATTTATCATATTTTATTAAGATAAGATTGTTTAGTAAGAGTGATAAAAATCATAACAACTTATTGAGCCACTAAAAAATGATCAAAACGAACAAAAAATAGCAACGGCGAAAGAAGATTGCTATATAGAGGTTTGGCACAATTCATAGTTGTTGATAGAAATGGAAAATTCATTTTACAAGAAAAGGGGACAGCCATTTAGTCATTTTCTCCTCTAAGTCATTTTATTAACAAAAAGAGAAAAACATACAATAGAAAGGAAAGAAAGAAAAGGAAACCTACATAACAATTAAGACATGCCTGTTTTTCTAAATTGGGGTCTTCCTATGGCATCATTGCAAGACATATTGGGGCCACCTTTCAACCTCTTCAAATGAATTACAAATTGTTGCTGTCCATGCTAGGAAATTCACTATTGGAATTGCTTCTCTAAAACAATGACTAATCTTCCAAACAATGTGTTGCAATTATTCTTTCAATTTTCTCCATTTTTGTTAGACAAACCATGGCAGACAATCATGTAGCACTAAAAAAAAAGTAGAGTAGCTGAAGCACTTTTAACCCGTAACTTTTGACTCATATCATTCGAATTTTCCAAACCATGATGATTTTTTTTTCAAGGTAACAAACCATGATAAGTTTTCACTACCTAAGAAATTCCTATAGTACAAAATCACTTGCCCTCTCTTGTCTCTAGTAATGCCACCGATTCTTGCTTTGCTAGGATTTCTTTTTGAACTCGCATCTATATTTAGCTTCTTTTATACACTACTTGGTTTAATCCAGTAGTATTCTCCCACATTGAAGGCTTTGCATGACTTATTGCCATCCACAAGCGTCTACACCTTATGGAATATGCTTGTGAGAAATTAGCCCCTTACCTGAATCTTATTAGCATATGCCACTTCTTTCGACACCAACTTTCCCAACAGCCCTCTGGCCTTTGCGTCAATTTCTATGAGCAATCCTTCTCTTCATATAAAATATGGGTTGAGGATCCCTCTTTCCTCCATGTTGGTCCTTATTTTTCCACCATTGTAGAATCTCTCATATGTTGGTCCTTAGGAGAAGTGGTGAGAAAGGATATGTATAGCTTAGGCCTTGTATCTAGCATGGCCTCGAACAGAACTAATTGGAGGGCAAGAATCCATGTAGTCAACCCCATTTAGTTGGGACAAGGCTTATAGTTGTTGTTGTTGTTGTTGTAGAATCTCTCATATGCCAAGTTGCCTTCATCAAACACCAAAAGAACTTGCAAACCCTTCCAATATCTCATTTACATAAGAGCATGAAGAAATAGGTGATCACTTGTTTTAACCCCTTTGTTACAAATCTCACATCTTGAGACCCAAAATAATTATTTCGTATTGTGCCTAAATTGTCCAAGGCATTGACCTCGTAATGGACCAGAGGTCGCGAGGACCATAATGAAAGAATCAAAGGGCTTGACCCCGGAGACAATTGAATTGTGGTCGAGGTTCCAACCACAACCTTTGTAGCCAGACTGTCATGGAGCTCCCTCGGATCGTTGTCGTCAATTCTCAACCCCAACTCCGAGGAAGCTGTCTCACAAGAATTGGGACAAGAGGGCTGGTCTTAAGACCCGAAAGCAATAATAAGCGTGAAAGGACTATGAGTCTCAAGGCATGACATTCTATACCTACTAGGACATTCGTTAACTTTATCACATTCATTGGGCGTCACACCCGCCAAATGCCCAGGCGAGCATACTCGAAGTTGTCTTGCCATCCCTCATTTTACCATGCTAGTGTTAGAACTTATAAATAGACCTGTCAGGATGTCATATCCCTACTATCCATGCGTCACTTCGGATGAGATATGTGCCAAGTTGAGCAATCCAACCACCACGAAGAGTCACATTCCACGCATCACGTCTAATAATATGCGTTGCCCATTAATTACGTGCTATTCCTTTCAGCATAGTAGCTTAAGTCCCTAACCTTGAGGCAGTATTGTTCTTGAATTTGATTTGAACTTAAGAGGTAGTTGACTAACCCTCAAGTCAGCTCATATTCATCTTCTCATTTGTGAAAAGATTTTCAGAGCCAACAATTGGGATTGACCAAGTTTCACTCGAAGGGATCATATTTGGGTGCAACATCCCATACATAATTACTAACTCGGTCATCAATGACATCTCCGACTTTCCTCTTTCAGCCATAGATGATTGATCAACCATTAACCACTAGCTGTTGAATGAAGGATGAAACCACCCAACTTCAATGACATGACGGTAGCTACCAAGAGAGAACATAACTTGTTATTCAGAGTTTCCACCCAAATAAAGATTGTTGCGGAGTTAATTAAGCATTCCACTATAGAATATAGGCTACATGGTTGTGGCATATTCCTTATATGGTCCCATGCATACTTGAAACTCATATTCTAATGATACACAACTGTATGCTCTGCTCACTAGCACATCCAACCATTGCCACTCAAGTTGCTCTTATGTTTCAATAAGACATGTATGTATCAGGTTAGCACATCAACTACTCAAAAATATTATATCCTGTTCAACAAATGCACCCCCTCACAAACCCAGATGTACATTCCTTCCATTCAAAATAAAAATGAAGTGTCCTCTCATGTGTGTATATGGGTTTACCCTTGTAAATAACCACTATAATCTTTATGTTTACTCTTGTAATAACCGCTATATTCCTAACCCAAAACCCGAATTGTATGTCTAGGTACTTGAGCCACTAATCAGAAGAAATTGTGGGCCATCCATATTGAAGCCTATATTGCGGCCCCAAAACTCATGGATTTGGATGAAGAAGGTGAAGAGCCAGCCATAATTGGAATTGAAGGAAGATCTAGCCGGAACTCGGATGGTTTGGGCAGGTGGATATCCAGTACAAGGAAATCAAGTTTTGATATTGCCAAAGAGCAAGGTAAGAGTCTCTTACATGTTATTTAAGCTTGCAATAGGGATCAACTAGGAGAGCAAAACTCCTAAATACTGAAAAGTACTAGGGGGCAATTGCTCAAGACGGTCTATTGCCCAAGCAACCGCCAACTTTAATGGTTGATTGAAACATTTGACAAAAAATGTATATTTTGCCCTATAACACCATATTTAAGGTCCCAAAAACCTAATTTTGCATTATTTTACTATTATAGATTACTGGGGATAGCTGCAACATCAAAGAAGGCATGTGGAGAAGAAAAATACCTCAATTTACAGAGAGTTTCATAGAGATTTGGTTGACCATTGAACTCTGGAGAGGTTTAGTTATAATACTCTTTTATTCTCTTAATTTTTTCTCTTTAGATGGTAGTTTTCTTTCAAATATTTGTTAGAATGGATTGGAGATGAATCATTATTATTTTTATTGTTTCTGATCAGATCACCAAGATAATAGATCTTTTGTCTATCGTAATAGTGATTACTCTCTGAAGGAGAATTATATCTCCAAACCTATATTAGGTTTTGTTTTTCATTCTCTTGTTGTTGAATAAGCTTTTGTATTGCTCTAAAAATGTGATTTAGATTTGAGATCATCTCAAAATCCGTCGAAGATGGATGACAAAAAATCTAAATTTCAAACCTGAAAAACTACTAGAAAGGTTGGCGGTCGATTGATTCGAAGAACCACCTTAAGCTACTGGTTGGATTCCATAAATTGTTTTGAGGTTATTTTTGCTCAATTTGAACCCTTAACTATAATGTAACTTAATGAACATAATTTAGGGATTTTTCTGGGATCTACTGGAGTATTTGGTTGTGAGCACTTAACATGTTTATCCGTATTTTTCCGCTAAGTCAAGTAATGACACAATTACGTATATAGCTAGATTGATTTGTATGTTGGTTTGTTATTTATCATAAACATACCAATGACTTTATAGCTTTATATAATTATTTCATACTTGTTTACTTATTAATTATAAATTTTGAATGATGCACATTGTACTTGTGTTTTTTTAAATGTTATGGACTATTTGTGTTTGGTGCGGAAATGCCTAGCCCAACCAAATTTAGATGTTGAATTTTTTTTTTTTTGTACGAAACTAAACAACTTCATTCATAAACTTAAAAGAAAATACATACACATAAAAAGAAAGAGAGAAATACAAAAGATAAATGCATGAAAACACAAGGTTCGATCTGAACCAAGTAATGGAAATTGACCAAATGTCATATACACAATAGACAAGGTCATCCTGATTAAGGAATGGGTCGAACCCAAGCCCTTAGAATAATGATTGAAACAACCACAACAACATTTAAGCACAAGGAATACGACATACGTATCCTCCATCACAAACGCCCAAAGAGGCGACACGCCACACAGGCGGACATAGACACGCCACAAGGGCAGAAAGATTACACGCCACAAGGGCGAAAACAACAACCATGATGAAAACACACCGAGGGCGACCAGCAACACGAGACTGTGGGCATGTTTCATTAGGCTTTCTATCCATATTATAACTTCCAAAGGCCATGCTCTTTTATTATCAGAAAAAACACAGGAACGTCAATTTTGGTTAAGTTAGTTTGAAGCCTAATGGTATAATAGGTCATTTTTTTCAACCCTATGGGCTTCAGGGCTTGTTCCTTTTGTTGATTTTTGGACTAATAGGCCCAAATTAAATCCAATTTTAGTTCGATTGTGGTCCGTTTTCAGCAGCTTGAGTATGATTTGAGACTAAATTGGACCGAATACCCAATCCGACATTCCAACTGATTGACACCCCATTGAAAACATGGCGAATCGATGAGTCAAACTTCCTTCGCAAGTAATTCTCATGGGACGAGACTTCCAAAATAATTCATTGAATCCTGTTTATGTGGAAAATTTGACCAACTTATATTCTTCTTATTTTGCTTTCCGAGGCATCTGATGATATTTTTGGTTTCTTTTGGCTTCTAGCTATATTTTAAGATTATCAGCACATAATTCACGTGCATATCTGTGATTACCTCGTCGATGTAAGATAGTAAATTTTTTGTTTTTTATTTTTCTGGGTAAAAAAGGTAAGATAGTAATTTCAGTCATGTATTATTTTGGCATTCCGAAATGACTAATTAATGACGATGACAAATTCGACCCACCGTATTATCTATCTAAACCGTCAAATCAGCATCTTGGAATTACTCGTAATAGGTACTGGATTTTTGTGGGGGTGAATATTTAATATTTTGTGTCTTTACCTCCATTAGGCCGTGTTTGTTTGTAAATGTGGAGTGGGAAAAGATGGATGAGAAAAGAAAAAAAAAAATGTAAGCCTCATATAATGAGGTGAGGAAAAAAAGAAAAGAAATAAATGAATTTTATAAAAAAATGTTAATTATGAATCTAACTTTTTGGTTTTCACATTTTTTCATAAAGTCCAACATATTTTGTGAGATTTTGAAAAAGCATAAGGTGAAAAAGTTAACTTGCACTCACTAGACAAGTTTCCTTTAATTTAAATAAAATATATATTTTTTTATTTTAAGTCTTTCTCACCCCCACCTATATTTCAGCCGATAAATGCAGCCATGGTTCAATTAGAAAAACACTACTTAGTAGAACTTAAAAAAATTCTTAACTTTGGGACAATGTTGGTTGGTGAAACTCCCAAGGTGGTATACTATGTGCAATACAAGAAGAATGGCATTAGGTTATCTTTGAATTGGATATTCTAGAGTTAATTCGATACTTCGTGGTGAAACTAGTACCCTTGTTTCTATTGTAAACTGGCGTCGGTCGTTTTTCCTCTACTTTTTAGGATTGTCATTTTCTCTTGTTACTACAACCTGAAATTTTTTAGCAGGTATTTTTAGTCAGGAAGACCAGGTTGGTTGAGGATACTAATATGTGATTGCTTTTCACTCGTGCCTTGGTGATGGTATCCATGTTGCCTCGGTTTCTTCACAATAAATAATTTATCTGAAAAAAATCTTAAAACAGAAGTCGTGTCCACCTCAAAGTGTATAAGCATTTGATTAGCGTAATTACTCTATCTTAACCATCCTAAATACATAATAAGTCAATAACAAAAAAAAAAAAACCATCCTAAATACATAATAAGTTAATAACAAAAAAAAAAATCCTAAATACATAAATAGTACGTCAAAATGTTTATACGGAATTCATTTATGTTTTAAACAGATTCCTTTTCCTACACGCAACTATCGGGACTCACGGTCGGGGTTGAAAACCCAATTTTGCCCCTGTTTGGCATGAAGAGGCATCAACCACTTCCTTCCGAAAACAGCATGCCACGAGGTGTTTGATTTCATCCCAGAAAGGGGAAATTGATTTGGCCGTACGCGTTAACGCATTGGATGCGTATTACACTCATTGCGTATCTCAGCCGTAACCATCTATGAGTTGCTGGCCTTCTCGCTAGATTAGTGCCTGTCTTAGCTTGCCGCAGCACGTTTTTCTTTGCTTCTTCCTTCCGTCTTTTCCGTCCTCAAAGAGGGCTTGCTGGCTCAGGCAAGCGATTAGATCAAATCCCTTTTAATCATTTGTTGTTTAACCATTTCTGTGACGATACAAACAGTACTGAATCCACTAGGAGAGATAAATCTTTAGATTATAATCTCATCTACTCTTTTTCATTTTCGGTAGAAGATAATCTCTACTTTTGGTTCTGTTAATTATTAATTTTCATAATCATATCCAAGTCGTCGTCTTCGCTCGATCTCTTTTTTCCATCCATACTTGAGTCGTTTGCAGTTCGAATTAGGGTTCGAAGCTGGTTTCAGTATTAGTTTCCTTGGTAAGGGATTTGGTTGAAGTTGCTGATGGCTCAACCGTCGAGTTCGAGCAGAGCTAGGGTTGTTGGAGACTACATAGTTGGTGGACGAATCGGATCAGGATCATTCTCTACCGTATGGCACGCCAGGCACCGAGTTACTGGCATGGAAGTTGCAATTAAAGAGATTGGGATGGATCGTCTCGGCAAGAAATTGCAGGAGAGTCTCTTGTCTGAGATTGATATTTTGAAGAAAATCAACCATCCTAATATCATTCGGTTGCACAATATTATCCAGGTCAGTAGTTGTGCTTCTTCCTCTATGTAACTGCCCCTCCTCCAAATTTTCTTCGTATTCATTCATTGTCAGCATTTTGGCTTTTTTAGTGAGCAGTAAGCTGGAAAAAGACAGGTGCCCCCCAATGACATTTTCTGGACTGATGCAACAACAATAATGTTATATTAAACCTGGAGAAATTTTCTTTACTGAATCCTTGGAAAATATCTAGAACCTAATATCACTGAATCCTTGGATAATTGCATAATTTAGAACTTTAAATTTTTGAGGGTTTATTTAAATGAAGCAAGGGAAGAGTGCTGCACATTCGTTGTCATCTGCACTTTGTTCACGTTCGAAGAAAGCAAGAGTTACTCCAATGCTCGAATTTGAATTTCTGATAACCTTCGTAGTGAACATTCAGCATCTGCAGGATCATTATATATTCCTCTTTTCTCCTTTAGGACTTTCACTATGAGTCAACTACTTATAGTTTTATAGACTAAGAGTATATGTACAGTTGTATCTGTCCCAGAATACATATATTTACTTATAAAAAATTAACCGTACTATATTCAGGTGACTAAATCTCCAAACCCAGTCTTTGGATGATAAAGTAAAATTAAGGCTGATGGAAATATCTAAGGACGAGATCCTTGATTATACACGCGGGCCTAGGGTCTAGGGATAGGTAATTTGTTCTTGTCTGGCTTACTTAACTGTTAGGTGCTTGAGATGAAGCCGGAGACTTCTCAGTCTTTCTCGGACATTAAAGCCAGCTTGATTTATTAATCTTCTTAGCCAAGTGAATAAGCTTAGTAGCTAAACTTACACTATTTTTTCATTAGAATGGGTACTCAGTCACTACTTATGCAGTTTAGTTGGAATTTCAAGTAAGCTTCCCAAAGAAATGAAATTTTATTTAAAATTTTAATGTTCTCAGTTTCCTCTGTATTTTGTCTCATCTGTTGTCCTTTACATGTGATCCAGATTACTGGTAGAATACTTCTGGTATTGGAATATTGCAGAGGGGGTGACCTTTCTGTATTTATTCAACGTCAAGGTGGAAGAATTCCAGAAGCAACTGCAAAGCATTTCATGCAGCAGCTAGGTACAATGGACTTACATTTTCATAAATTATATTATGTTGTCTGTTTTCTGAGTCATGTTCTAATATAAAATCTCTTGTCTTCTCCAGCTTCTGGTTTGCAAATCCTCCGTGAAAATAATCTTATACACCGAGATCTAAAGCCACAGGTTTGTTGTTGCTTTGCATGTTCAATTCTTATTATTGTTTAAGATCGTTATGTTCTGTTCTCACCTGGTACCTAGTCTGGGATTGGGTTTGATATAGCTTCTGTTTTTATTTTATTTGTATACAGTTAATGTTGATGAATTTGGAACTTGAATGTTGGATTGCGTTTGCTGGATGCCTTATGTGTGATGTCATGAACTGTTTTGTTGACGTTTAGGCTAATTACCACCACTGCCCTGTACTTAACTACTAATGCAAGCATCACTATCCCTAATTTATTTTCTATTAAGCTGCACCACTCTTTCCCTGGTAATTTAAAATCCCTAAATTATCTTCGATTCCATCCCCTCCTTCAATCAACCCCAGCAGCCTACCTCGTGCACCTTTGCATCTGCATCTCCCAACCTTCGCCCAGCCTGTTCCTTTGCCACGCTTCCACCTCCGCTTCCCTTTTCTCTGTATCTCCCCTCGCCTCCTGAACTCTTATCCATTACCAATCCCAATCCATACGTCCCAGTGCAAATGCCCTTCCCAGTCGAAAATCAGCTTTATGGGGACGGAACTCCGATCATAGAGAAGCTGGAGGGAGCATGAATAAGAACATAAGTGCCATGCGGCAATGGCTTGTGAATATCTGCAGGATAGTTGTTGTTCCATCGTCATGAAACTTCCAAGGGGATGCCTAGATGGTTCACTTTGGGTCTTAACATATTGCTCATAATAGCTCTAAAATGAAATTTATAGTTTCTCAGAAGATTGTGCTGTATATGTAGAATGTAGTCTGAGAAAACTGAATTCTTATTGCATAATGGCATGGAGAAAAGCTCAAAAGAGTTTGTGGAAACTTTCCTTGTTGCACCACCAACAACGCAAAAACTATACTGACCACCCTGTTTGCTTTACAACAAATTGACCGATTTTTTGATGCATGTTGAAGATAAATGTAATCATCGACATCAAATTGGCTTTGTTTTTATGATGCCTGTCAACTGCCTTTTGTTTATTGCAACTCCTATGCATTGCCAAATTTCTATCAGCAAACAAATGATGGAGGGTTGGGGAGGAAAATGCAGCCGCAGTTGAGGTTGTGGGGGTGGTGGCAGGTGGCAAGGTTCGGGAGAGAAGTAGAGCATGGGGATATTTGTGTTGTGACTTGTGAGATGGGACGGGGGCTACAGTTATTTTAGCGAGTTAAATTTACAAGGGCAGAAGACAGGTGTAACCATGTAAGTATACTTTTCTGAAGGAATCAGAAAAAACATTTGGGTAATGGAGTTGAGCAAAGTTTGGGCAAGTATAGGTGAAGATAGTACTAAGCAGTTGATGTTTAAACATCTTAAGCTTGAGATGTAGAATTGGTTCGTGTTTGTTTATTAATAATATAAAGTATCCTGCTAATTATGCATATAGCTGCTTGTGAATTGACTAGCTTCAGTAACATCTATAATAGCAAAACAGTTCTGACAGAAGGATTATGAATAGTATACTCACCAATTATGGCCTCAAGTAAAATTTGCTGGTATGAATTGATTGCAAAAACAATTTAATCAGCCCATCCTAGCACAGTCGGAACAATAGTTGAAGCCTACTGAGCTGAGCATAAAGAAGAAGTATGTTGTCTTTCTTTCATTTGTGAGTTGCTGCTCCTACTACATGCAATTGTGTAGTCCATAAGAGCAAGACATGGGGGGGGGGGTGTTGTTGAAGAATGAAGGAACCGGCTGGAAACCTATACAATGCCTTCAACAAATACATTGTAGTCTCTTTCTGAGCTTGATAACTCAACTTGCTCCATTTGTTGGGTAGTCTCTTGCGTGCTTGAGAGACGTGGATAGGACACCACGTCTTTGAGGTTTTGTGTTGGTGCTCCTCTATATATGTCTCCTCATTCATGATTCCATTGGGTTGACTTTTGAGGCACTGATACAATTTGCATATGTTCCGAGTCTGTGAGGCCTTGTTTAGATGAGCTGGTTTCCCTTCCTGTTGAAATTGATTATTCTACTCACATTTTGTGTTGGACAAATTTTCTGGTGGAGATCTTCTCTACCTTCCTTTCTATTGTTCAATTTTATTTCTTCTGCACTAGCCATGATGTTGTCTTGACTGGGAATTGGGTCCTAAGTAATGTGTTCATATTTTTAAAATTAGCTTCTTTTTTCCTATGCAGCAGTGAGAATATATGTTTTCTGATGCATATCATTTCTGAACAGAATCTTCTCCTTTCCACAAACGATAACAATTCCATATTGAAGATTGCAGATTTTGGCTTTGCAAGGTGAGATAGACCTTTTTGTAAGTTAGATCCTTCTGTCAGTTAATTTGTTTAATTTGGTGAATAACCATCATAAACGTCTAGAACAGCCTTTGTTTTGGTTGTGTACTTGTTTCAGTTGACACAAATACTTCAAAAGTTTTTCAATGTATCTGTATTTGACATTAATTCTGTATGAAGGTCCATAAGGTGCTGGTGGCTGTCTACAATGTCAATTACAACAACCAAGCCTTGTCCCAACTAAATGGGGTTGGTTAAATAGATCCTTTCCTCAAATCAGCTCTGTTTGAGGTGACACTTGATATGAGACTTAAGCTGTGCATGTCATTTCTCACCACCTTTCCTGATGTTATTTTAGGTCTTCCTTGGATTTTTAGTTCCTTAATCTGGATTACTGATCATATTGGAGCCGTCCCCAAAGTCCTTTGTTGAACATTGCCTTGCCACCTTAAATGAATTTCTCTTAGCTTATCATGTATGGAGTTACTACTATTCAAGATCTTATAGATTGTTCCTTATTTTATCCTCTTCGGTTTGGCCACTCATTCATCTTGACATCTTCATCTTTGCTACCTTGAGTTTATTTATATGATGCATTTTCCTTCACTTAAACTCCAGATGCATCTCTCCAGTCTCCATTTCATTCATTTTTTCTTCTTCTTTGTCCTCCATTTCTCCCTTATCTGTGATTGAACCAAAGTACCTAAAATTATCAATTTATATGATCACTTGTCAAGTTTCATGTCCTCATTAACCATCCTAGTATAACCAAAGTTACACGCCATAAACTCCGTCTTTGTGCTTAAAACCTTTTGATTCCAAAGTTGATCTCCATAAACTTAACTTGGTTTTGTTCTCTGCTTTTGTTTCATCCACCAAAACAATATTATTAGCAAAAAGCATACACCATGGAACCTCATTTTGAATACCGTTGGCTAAGTCATCTATGATAAGCGCAAACAAATAGGGTCACTTGATCCTTCATGTAACCCAATTGTAATTGAGAATTCACTACCGTAACTCCTCAGTGTTCCTACACTTGTCATTGTGCCAGCGTACATGATTTTAATTATGTCTAGTACTTAACTACTTACCAAATGAACTCTCTAGGGACTCTCATAGGCATTTTTTAGTTCAATAAAGACCATGTCATAGGTTTTCTTCACATTGATTTTCCTTGGAAAAGCCAAATGGTTCTCTATAATGGTAGTTTCTTGTCTCAAGTGGTAATCCTCTCCCATAAATTTATTGTGTGACTCATTAGTTTTATGCCTTTATAGTTATTGCGGGTTGCAACTCTAAATGTTATTTCTATTTTTTAAGTCCAGACCACAATGCTTCTTCCACATTCATCTTGCGCTGTCCTTATGCTCATTATCTTATGTCATAGGTTTTCTTCACATGGATCTTCCATAAAAGCCATAATGGTTCTCTGTACTCTGTAGTAGTAGTTTCTTGTCTCAAGTGGGTTTTGATAATCCTTACCCATAATTTCTTAGTGTGTGTCATTGTCTTTTTCTTCTTACATACAAAGGAGTTACTTGTTACTAATATAGTCTAGCCTCTCTTCTTCTTTGAATTCCTTGTTTCACTCTGATAGTATCATAGATCGGGGTAGATGCAGAAAGTAGAATAGATTTAGTAAGTAGAATAGATAGAAGATATCTAGATTATGCCACATCACTTATTCTACTTCAACTGACACTGTATTGGATTTTATGGAGCCTGTTCATGCATGACAGGATTTGGGTCTAATCATGCCTCCATATTGTTGCAGCTCTAATTATCGTTTCTATTTTTTAAATCCAAACCACAATGCTTCTTCCCTATTCATCTTGCATTTTCCTTATGTTCATTATCTTATCACTTGGTTCATTAAATATCGTTTCTATTTTTTAAATCCAAACCACAATGCTTCTTCCCTATTCATCTTGCATTCTCCTTATGTTCATTATCTTATCACTTGGTTAACCAAGATAATTCACCCATTCCTGAGCTTTCCCACACTTCTATTTGGATCTCATATGGGCTTGAGTCTTGCGGAGTTTCATCCTCCTTAAAGCTTCTCATACTTTGAATGTCATAATTCTTTTTGTTTTTTGATGAATAAGTATTATAATTCTTTGTATATAGCCATATCATGTGATTCCATGATGGATAATGTGGTCTTCTAAAACAATATTACTTGAATTGTGTTTATTTAGTTGGTTGTAGATATAATCTTCCTGCCTTTTCTTAATGTCCACATCCTTCACTAGTACTTCACTATCTTCACTTCTAATACATATAACATTGTTGAGAATTGAGACATCAATTCTTCCTTTCTCGTGATTTAGATATCTTATAAATAGCTTTTCACCTTCCTTTGTGCTTAGATTGTTACAAAAGTTTTCTTATTTATTGGCTTAGTTTTCTCACAATATTCTTAGCTTCATATTTGCCTAATTTATCCCTTTGGAGATTTTTCTACATTTTTTGTCCTTTGCCACGTCTTATATTTAGCTTACTTAGTCTTGATGGTTATTTGACCTCATCATCCCACCACCATCTCACTATAATAACAACCAGTAACGTTTTCCTTTCAATTCATCTAGGACATCCTTCAATAATCTTCTTGATATAAGTCCCATTTCTCCTTGTTTGACCACTTTATTGGAAAATTATTTTGAAATATCTCACCATTCAACAATATTGAAATGAAGCTAAGAAAATTGCGGGGGCAAGCAAGGGAGAAGAAGTATGAAGAGTTATATAATAAGTTGGGCACTAAGGAAGGGAAAAAAAATCTATTTATAAGATAGTTAAAATAAGGGATCGGAAGAGTAGAGATCTTTAACATGTTAGATGTATTAAAAATGGAGATGGTAAAGTACTAGAATGTGATGAGGACATTAAGAAGAGTTAGGAAATCTATTTCTCTAATCTACTAAACGAGCACACTTCAAATATCTGTAGTTCGGACGATTACAAATACACCATTGCATCAATTTTCGAACATATATATGGAGAATAGATGTTTGAAGTAAAAGGACTAAGGAAGATGAAACTAGGCAAGACACAAGGTTATGATGAAATCCCAATAGAAGTATGGAAGAGCTTAGGTACCCACAGGCTAGCTTGGTTGACTAAGTTGTTTAATAAGATTATGAGCACAGGAAAAATGCTAAATGAATGGAGGAGAAGCATTGTGGTTCCAATTTACAAAGATAAATGAGGTATTCAAAGCTGTAATAACTATAGAGGCATTAAACTGATGAGTCATACTATGAAATTATGGGAGAGAGTAATTGAAACATTTGAGACACTTAACCTCAATTATGGAAAACCATTTTGAGTTTATGCCGGGAAGATCTACTATTTACCTAATTAGGAGACTTATGGAATGGTATAGAGAGTGTAGGAAAGATCTTCTTATGGTATTTATTGACCTAGAAAAAACTTTTGATAGAGTTTCTAGAGCATTAATTTGGCAAGTACTAGAGAAAAGAAGGGTTGCAAGTAAATACGTGGACATAGTTAACGATTTGTATGATGGTTTAGTGACAGGTGTAAGAACGGTGGGGGGCAAAGTAATGAATTCCCAATTATAGTTGTACTTATAATGGATGAATTAACCAAAGGCATTCAAGATGAGGTTCCTTGGTGTATGTTTTTTGTTGATGATATTGTGTTGATAGATGAGAATCAAGTAGGGATTAGTACAAAGTTAGAATCATGGAGAACAACTTTGAAATGAAGAGGCTTTAAACTAAGTTAAACTAAGTAGAACAAAAATAGAATATCTAGTTTGTAACTTTTGTCATGATCGGGCAGACAATGAGGTGGTGAAACTTGACAACAAGGAGATTGCTTAGAGTGAGTGTTTAGGTACATTGGTTCAATCATAAATAAAAGAGGTGATATAAAAGATGATGTTTCCCAAAGAATCCAAATAAGGTGGATGAAGTGGAGAGGTGCATCTGGGGTCTTGTGTGATAGACGTATTCCATTAAAGCTTAAAGGAAAATTCTATAGGACCATCGTTTGACCAGCTATGATGTATGGTGCAGAGTGTTGCGCTGTTAAAAAGAATCATATGGATAAACTCAATGTAGTAGAAATGAGGATGCTAAGATGGATGAGTGGCAAAATTAGGAAGAATAAGATAAGGAATGATCATATTAGAGTTGGTCTAGGAGTTGCTCCTATAAGTGATAAGCTACGAGAAAGTCATTTGAGGTGGCACGACCACGTTCAACGGAGGCCTATAAATGCCCCTATACGGAGAAGTGATATAATCCAAAATGAAGGAACTAGAAGAGCTAGGGGCAGACTTAAGATAACCTTAAGAGAGGTGGTGAGAAAGGATATGCATAGCTTAGGCCTTGTATCTAGCATGACCTCAAACAGAACTAATTGGTAGACAAGAATCCATGTAGCCGACCCTATTAGTTGGAACAAAGCTAATTGTTGTCACCATTCAACCACAACTACCTTGCCCCACTTTCCAAGTTCCCCGCATTTTTACAACATTCTTCAAGTTCCCTTCCCTTCCCTCCTTAGTATCATAAATCACATTAGGGGAGTGATTTAGATCTCAGGATGCATCATAGAGAGTGGTAAAAACTTAAATATTCAGGAAGATGGTTTCTTATTGAATATGAATAGTGTAAGTTGACTCTCTCTCTCTCTCTCTCTCTGTTATTATTACTTTTTATTTTTGATATTCAACTGATCAATTTTTGCTGTTATCTTTTCTTGAACCTCATGGTTTGCTATGGATCTCTTTCATGTTAAATTTCCTGCTTACTTTTCCAAGATTTTGTTATGTTAATATGCGGAAAGTTAAAACAGCAGATTTTTTTTTGGCAGGTCATTACAACCTAGAGGTCTGGCAGAAACACTATGTGGCTCTCCTCTCTACATGGCTCCAGAAATAATGCAATTCCAGAAGTATGATGCAAAGGTGACAATCTAGTCTTTCCTTGGTCAACTCTGATCCATTTTTTTGTTGCTCAAGTTGTTTCTGCATTCATTTTCAACTGCATATGCAGGCAGATCTCTGGAGTGTTGGGGCTATCCTGTTTCAGCTTGTAACTGGGAAGACCCCATTTACTGGAAATAACCAACCACAGGTCTGAGTTCGATGTTAATTTATCAATATGATTCATTTTATGAGTTTATTTTATTCTTGTATTTCTATCATGTGAAATTAGTGTGCCTGTATGCCTTTTAATGTTAATGACCTAATCGTCTTCAATATTGTATGGAGCAGTTGCTGCAGAACATTTTGAAATCAAATGAATTGCGCTTCCCTTCAGATATTGTGGATCTGAGTTCTGATTGCCTCGATTTATGTCGGAAGCTTTTGCGTCGTAACCCTGGTAATGTTTTCCCCCATTCAGGGCTTTTATAGATACAGATGTATTTGAATTAGATAAGTTATTTTTTAAAGGATGAGAAGCATTTCACAAGGTATCATGAATACCCACCCTTGGCTCTGTTACTGCTCTGTTCCTTCTAATGTTAATGGTAATAATTTCTCTGACCTATATATGAGATGAATAGTAAGTGTAAGACTTTGGGTATTTTGGTCAAGACAAGGTAACTGCTGCCTTTGCCTGCCTTGGGTTCTGCATATGCTCTGATCCATGGCATAACAGCAGGTATAATATGTCGTCTGTTTCTGCTGCCAAGATATGTTAACAAGAGAAACAATTTGAGCATTTTGGTGAATTCCAAGGCTCAGAAAGATGAATTTTGCTCTCCTACATGGGTTTTAAGTTTCTGGACTGGTAATAAGCACTTATATCATGTATCTGAGGCACGTTATTACTTTGCAGTTCAGAGGAATCCGCTCAGCTCCTGGGTACCATGTGGTATACTGGTTGCTGACATTTTAGATTGATGGAGTGGATTGTCATTTCTGTTATGCTTACAGTTCATATGATTTACTTTTCTTCACTGATTGGAAGTATGGCTTATTTTCTACTTTGTCTGATTGTATTTACTGTCTACAGTTGAAAGACTGACTTTTGAAGAGTTCTTTAACCATCCATTTCTTTCTGTCAACCAACCGAATGATTCACTGAGGTAAACATGATTTGAATTTCAACTCTTCATATTATGCAATCTTTCTCTGTTCAAATTAAAAAGAAATCTTAAAAATGGAAATAATTTACAGGATTAGGACTGCATCAAACATCAGTGGTTCTTCTCCATTGGTTGAATGTGATTCTGGGAGGCTCAGGGAAGAAAGTTCACAGGAAGATTGCCTGCCTTTCCCTTTGGAGGATGATGCCAGTGGTCCTGATGTGAGTCCACCGTTCCTCATGAAGGGGCCCTCAATGAGGTCATTTTCTGGATTTTCTGGGGATACAAAAGTTGATAAAATAGTAGCAGGTTCTAATGTTTCCAACAGGATGGATGTTGCTTCTAGATATGGTTCCACGCATAAACTGGAAAATACTGGATTTAGACCTGACCAGCAAAGACATTTAGTTGGAAATTTCAAAGAACCTTTGTCATTCATGGATCAAAGACCAGTGAAGACTTCTTCCACAGGTGCAAGATCTTACTATTATCCCCCGACTCTTTCATCTCAATGTTCTTTTTCCCAGATTCAATGCATCTGCTGTTACTATATCTTTTAATATTCAGTATTTGCATGGATCTACAGTTGTAGATTCACTGGAGTTCATTGATCAGGATTATGTTATTGTTTCTGGACACTCAGCGGAAGTTTCAGCTTCATCTATCACTGCAGCAAGGTCACGCCACTCCCAGCATAAATCAGGGATGTCCTCAATGGCATCTTTTAGTGATAATACCAAATCAAGTGTGCCAATGCCAATTATTGGTCCAGCAGTACGGAATACCAGTGGTGTTGGAAGCTTGGATAGTCACAGTTCTGCACGTTCTGGAACGTCACAAGGATCCATGGATATAGGAGATACTTTCGAGCAGCCATCATCTCATTGCCTGACAAGGATTAGGTCATTGCAGCAGTGTGCTACTGCTGTCACGGAATTAGTAAAAGAAAAGGTAACAACAGATTTCTAACAATGAAGCATATTGATAAATTAACATCGAATTTTGGGTTGTGCTTATTGTTGGAGACATGCAGAAGTTGTTGAGTGTTTCTCTCAGTGAACTGTTATTTTTTGTCTACGCATGCATTTTCTGTTTATTTTATTAGATTTAGAATAGAATTTTCTCAACTTGAAATTTCATTTGTCATCAATTTAATTTCTCCATGATGATGAGATATAGGGTTCGCTTTGGAGGCAATAAAGTGGTTTCCGGATATTCAGTACGCATTTTGCTTGTACTGGTATACCATCCAACTTTCTATATTATTTACCTTAGAGGACTCCTTTTGGCCAAAGATGATCCTAGGTGTGTGAGGAAAAGGCTCTGATGTTGACAAATCACCTAATAGGCTTATTTAATTAGAAATGAGCATTGAGTTGGGTTAGTATGTCTTGGGCCTTTGATCCCCCTGCATTTTCATTATACTAGGTCACCATATTGGGTCCAAAATATGGGTGAAAGCTAGGCATACAGGATAAGGCTTAAATAGTTTTCTGATTTTAATCCTAAGTTGTTATGTTTTGCATTCCCTCAGCTTTCGCGAGAAGGTTTCTTTTATTAATATGCTTCTTATTTGTGTTTACTTGGAATAGGATTTACTTCCACATTCAGATTATGTTTAGCTTTTCTATAAGCTTGTAAGGGTCGTTGGCTCAAGGACAATTGAAGATTAATAAAGCTGAGATTCTCTGCAATTGAACTGTGTGATTCAGTCATGCATGTGAGCCCTGGAAAGTGGGATTTTGGTCCAGTTGGTGGAAGCCATGTTTATCCACCTTTTTCTTCTCTTATAATGTTCTTCTTCTCCAGCAAGTACTGTTATCATCTGCTTTGTGTGTTTCTGGAATTCAATTTAACCTAACTGGGAGGGGTCTTTCCCTCTTTGAATATTCTTTGGATGTTTTTAGAATCTGCAAATCAGATTCCTCCCACCCAATGTCCAAAATTTGCTAACCACCAAAATCCCAGCATGTTGGCGAAATTTTGCCAACGTTTGGCAGGGGTTTCAGTCAAATTTCACCCCCGAGTTTCGGGTTAGGTAATTTTGGGTCAAAATTCGGGGTCTAGCGCCTAGGTTGCCTAACTAGTAAATTATTATGATTGTACATTCCTAACTAGTAGGAGTAGATTAGGAAACATTCAAGAATGCAAGAAAGATTTTACATTTCTACCATGATTCTCCGGATCACCACCCTCATTACATTATCTTCACACCTCATCCTTCCATATCTACCAAGATTCACCAATCACCACCCTCATCACAATATCCTTCCACCTCATCTTTCCATATCTACCAAGATCCTCCGATTTCCACCCTCATTGCATAATTATCCTCCCAGTTCACCCTTCTTATCTTGTATTATTTTTTAATATTGTGTAAATTATTATGATTGTACATTCCTAATTAGTAGTAGTAGATTAGGAAACATTCAAGAATATAAGAAATAGGAGAGAAGCTCTAGAAAAGCCTAAATAATCACATCGAAATTCGATTATAAAGGGCAAGATTTTGCTGAATTTATTGTGTAAACTTGAACAATTGCCGATTTGTAGCCGATTTTTGGGTGATATTTTGCAGATATTGTTTCGGTCCCCCTTTTCGTTTTGCCACCTAGTGACACAATTTGGCGATGTTTCGCCGAAATTTTGTACCATGCTCCCACCGTTTGGGGTGCATTCAAGGCACTGTGTTGCTGATCATCAACCTAATTAATTGCTAATCAGAGCTTAGGGGTTAGTTGATCCAGCCAAGAAGGGAACTTGTTTTGAGTTCGTTTTAGTTGTGATCTATAAAAAATAACTTGTTTGCTAAATTTTCAGTTTGCAATTTAAAACACTTCAGTTACTTCTAATCTGGCTGTTGGATCATTACCATCTTCTGAAAGACATCTGTACTTTTATTGATTTTCAAGGTAACCTTCACCTTTGAAAGTTGACTTTTGCTTTTTTGGCTTTGGGTTTGCCTGGGTCCTGTCCAAGAGTGTTTGGCCTGAACCAAGGTTTCATCATACCTACCTCCCTCTTGGTGCAGTCCTCACAAGAATACAATGACAAGTTATCTTTTTTTTTTTTTATACGAAAAAGAAAATTCTATATATATATAACTTAAAAGCAGTTACAATAAGTAGTTTGACAGCCATTTGCTTGTGTGGCTTCAAAAGTAGCTGTTAGAGCTATATTAGTAAGCCAAGTATGGATTACTAGGGGATGGGAATACGTTAATATCAATATTTGTGATTCTAGTAGTTATGTCTACTATTTTAGGAATTACATTGATTGAGCACAAAACATGAACTGGTTTAGATAAGAGTATTTGTAGCATATTGTGACTACTCCAAATCTCCCCCACTTCCAGTTTAAGTTGTTCTGCTACTGTTAGTCCTTCTTGTAGAGCTGCTACTGTTGCTTCCAAAATGTCTTCACAATCCAAGTTACCAAAATTGACAGACCTTATATGTCCATCTACCGCTATCCCCATGCTCCATCCTACGATCCTCATTCGTTTGTTAAGAACCCCTGCACACAATAACACAATTTTCGAGTTAGCTGGTATTAATGAGCAAATATTTTCTTTGTCCCTTAAACTTATCTCATCGTTCATCAATGCATTCAAATGAAATTCCAGATTTTCGTTCAACATTTCATGTAAATGATGTTCCATGACCCATCTGTTTACACTAGCCAAAATCTTTAAAGGGTTAGGTGTTTTTTGCGAGAAGATTTTACCATTCCGTTCCTGCCATATAAAATATCCAGTTATGATAAACAAAGAGAAGATCCATGTGGCTGTTTTCTTATCCATTTGGTACTGGATGTTTTGGCACAAGCTTAAGAATGAAGTATCGGTCCAATACTCAGTCTCTCAGCCCTAACGGTCCAGCCACATGAATTCGCTTTGTCCATTCACAGGAAATCATTACATGCCAAATAGTTTCTACCTCTACACCACATAGGACGTAAGTAGGTTCAATCCCAGTCCAGCGAGCAAGTGTTTCCTTGACCGGTAATCCACCGTTCAGGACTCGCCAAAAGAAAATTTTAAATTTTGGGTGAATGGGCAGTTTCCACATAAATTTCCACCAATTAGTCGTCCGATTCTCCTGAGGTAGGGTATCGCGATTGAATTATGTGACGAAAGGCCGATTTGACCATAAAGTCCCCCTTGGAATTCAATCGTGACACCCACACATCATTTTGATCAGATCGAAGTAATGGTAAATTGACAATTGGGATGGGGGTTTCAAAGTTTGAGGAAATCTCCCTGTTTTGTGTGTTGATGACGTCTGCCACTGTGGCCAATCTGTGCCATGTTGAAAAATCTGGTGTATAAAGCAGTCGTGGATCTTGTTGTGGAGACCAAGGATCGAACCAAAACGAAGTTTGTTCTCCATTTCCTATACTACGTTTCACCGTCTTTTTTAACTGTGGGAGGATGCTTGCAATACTGTTCCATGTCCAGGAGCCCTTTTTTGCCATTATCTTTGGGTCAAAAACTGATCCTTTTTTGAAATACCTTGCTCGAAGAATTTTGACCCATAATGACTGTGGTTGAAATAACATTCGCCAACCGTGTTTTATTAACAAGGCCATATTGACATCTTCCATCTTCTTGAACCCCAACCCTCCATTTTGTTTTGGTTGGCATATTTTCTCCCACGAAATCAAATTCAATTTTCGTGGTTTCCCCACTCCACCCTTCCAAAATCTTTGGCAGATCCTATCCATTTTATTGCAGACTTCCTTTGGGAATCGAAAACATTGCATCTGATAGAGTGCGACCGACTGAATTGCTGATTGTATAAGAACACCCCTACTTGCATAAGAGAGATTGGTTGCCTTCCACCCTGCCATTTTCCTAGACATCCGCTCAAGTACTGGTTGTAACAGCCTTGTTTTTCCTTTTCCTGCCAGCAACATTGTACCCAAATAGGATGTTTCCTTCTTAACTTCTTTGACCCTAAGAATATTTAAAATCCGGTTTCGCTCTTCTCTTGAAACACTTCTACTAAAGTAGGCCCCACTTTTTTCAAAATTAATTTCTTGCCCTGTCAGATCTGAAAAAAGTTCCAATACCGCTTTTAAGGCAAGTATTTGTTCCGTATCAGTTTTGCAGAATAGAAAAGTATCATCTGCAAAGAAAAGATGTGAAATTTCTGGCGCCCAGGACCGATCCGTTTAACAGGTTCAAATTCCTGTACTCATCAAGTAATCGGGATAAGACTTCCATAATTAACAAGAAGAGATAAGGGCTTAACAGGCATCCTTGTCTAAGTCCTCTAGACCCCGAGAAACAGAGGTAGGGTGATCCATTCAATTTTATTGAGAAGGTAGGAGAAGAAATTAGTGCTTGAATCAGATTGCCCCATCTTTCCTCGAAACCAAGAAAAGAGAATAGTTTGAGGATGATATCCCTTTCAGCCCTATCCTAAGCCTTAGACATATCCAGCTTCAGAGCTAGATATCCAGTCTTGGTTTGAGACGTTTTCATATAATGAAAAATCTCATGAGCAATGACAATATTGTCCGTGATTTGACGATTTGGCACAAAAGCACCTTGATTGGGTGAGATAAAGCATGAAAGAAGGGGTTTCAGCCTATTAGCCATAATCTTGGCAATGATCTTGTAAGACACATTACACAAACTAATGGGCCTAAAATCCGACACTTCCACCGGGTCATCCTTTTTAGGGATAAAACATAACAAAGTATGATTAACCCCCGAAGGCAGACACTCATTAGTAAAGAATGAGGACACGAATTTTTGTACCTCAAATTGGATTACATTCTAGAACTTTTGGAAGAAGAAAGCATTGAACCCATCCATTCCCGGAGCTTTAAAAGGACCCATAGAAAAAACAGCATTTCTTACCTCCTGAGTATCCGGAACAGATGTAATATCTCGAGGAAAGTCATGACAGGGAGGAAAGAGACTCTTAATGAAATCAGGATCCAAGGGATTAGAACCCAATGACAAGTTATCTTGATAACTCAAAACCCAATATTGCAGTCTGAAAGAAAAACTAATTAAATGTAGTTTTTGTAAGGAGAAAACCATGAAAGTTCAGTGGCGTGCAATAGTGTGAGCTCAATTTATAGATCAAAACAGAATAGCACCAAATCCTATTTTTCGGGAGAACCAGGTAGACAGATTGGACAATCTGATATTACTGAAACTTTGGTTGAAGAAAATAGGAGTGTGACACTTGGGAAGATAATAGTGTGATTCAATGTCTAGGCTGTTGTGATTCGGAAGAGTTACCTTCTCCATGCCACACAGTGGTGGAGCCTTCTGCACGGCTTATAAACAAGCCCTGGAAGCTTAAAAGTGGTAGAAATTGAAAGCTGATTTACAGGAGTTCAAATCAGAATCTATCAATGGATCATTTGAAGATCCAGACAGATAATAGAATCAAGAAGCCACCCAAGAAGTTAGGATTTTTAAGTGAAATTGAAAACCCTTAAAAGACTCTTTCAAATCGATGGAGAAGCCGATCAACAATACAAGTCAGTGGGCCATTATTGGCAAGAGATAAACCTGGAATTGAAGTAGGGTTAAGCTGAGAAAAACGAAAATAACGAAAATATGCTTAGGATTGGAAACTGTAGTTCATCTTAACTTCAGCAACTAAGAGTACACAGGAGTGAAAGGGTAAAAAAAAAAAAAAGAGGAGAAGAAAGAAAGAAAAGGGAAAATAAGCTTTTGAACAAGATAAAAGACAAGTGAAGGGGACATGGTGGTAACTCCCCACCTCTGGTAAGTTCAGCCACCTGCCAGCTTTGGTTTCTCCACTAAGGAACACCCAGCATTGGCAACTACTTACAGAAGCAGATATTAATATCATGAGTTGCTCGTGTCACTAGAATAGAAACAAAAATTTTGGTAGATTTAACATAATATTCCAGCAACCAAACACCTAGAAGATCTCTCCTCACAAGTCATTAGGGGCCTGCACACTTTATGCAGTCTGTTGCATGAACCGTCCACATATATCGACAGAGTATATGCCTTAAAGGGAACCAAAGGGTTGACCCAACATCAACTGGTTTTAGCTAAACCTTGGGGACTAGTGCTGGTTCCTTTTCCTCCTATGGTGGCCTTGTAGTGCATCAGGTCTGTTGGAATATATTGATGGCATGTCATTGTTGTTTAATAACCTAGAAAATTTGAAGGCCTTCAGGTTGATAGTTGGCCAAGGCAGTCATTTGTGGAGTCAATGACCCTTGGTTGTGATGTGTAAAATTTATTGTCATGTGTGTAGTTTAACCTTACCCTAAGAAAGGTACCTCAATTTTGAAATGCAATCTAAATCTTTCATCCATGATAAAGTTTATTTTGTTGCTGACTTGGATTCAATTGTTGATGTACTCCATTTTTATATTATAGATCAAGACAGGTAGGCAATTAGAAGCATTCTCAGTTCAGCTTGTAATCTTAGCAATTTGGAAGCAAGCACTTCATATTTGCCATACACAAGCTGCATCGGCTGTTGAAGGAAGTTCAACTCAAGACACTACTCGAGTCAGGGGAAGCACGAAGAAGCATGGTGGTCATGATGTCCAGGAAAGAGTTGATATTGTTGAGACTCCCGAGGCTATCTGCTCTCAGATTGAAAAGGAATTTCTTGTTGAGGTCGAGCATGCTGAGGAACTTGCCAGAGATCTTCAACCAATTGATTGTACGTACCAGTATCTATATGTTAATAATTGTGGTATTTAAAAGGATTCTTCTGCTGTTTTGCATGATCTGCTAAATGCTAACATCATCAACTCAATGATTCTTATCCTAACTACTTCAAGTCATCTTTGTTAAACATTTTCTTCATTTCTTGCTAATACTATCATTTGGAACCTACCGTGCTCAAAAGTTTTCCTTACCATGTGGTTTGTCTTTCAACTGCTTAGCCTGGTCGTCTATTATATTTGAGAAGTATTACAAGTTACCAATATTCAAATGGTTAAAACTTGATGATTCATGTTAAAAATTCTGCCAAATTAGAAAAGCTTTATTCAGCATAATGAGTTCCAATACTGGTACTAGCATTTGGATTTGTTGGTAGGACTTCTTGCATCTGGTCTTTCCATATCAATGGGGGGGGGGGGGGGGTTCTCATCTGGCATCTTTACTGTTCATAGCATCTAGTAGTTGGTATTTGTATTGGTTATTCGTGACTGAAAAACCCTTTTACCTTGTACCTTATCAGTTTTCTTTCTGTGATTTGTATTTGACCATATATTCAGGGGCAACAGAGATGCCAGACGCAATGGAGACAATATTCCAATCTGCCCTTGAATTTGGTAGAAATGGTGCTGTGAGTATCCATGAACATCTTTTTGCTCTTTCCTCTTGTTGAGAGCATGTTAGTAACTCGGAATTATTGAAATCATGAATTTGTTCATCAATTATCCTTTTCACATCTTGTCTGTATTCATGAAGTATAAAGTACAACTTCTGTGTCTTAACAATGTGATGAGGTAGGTTGGGCTGAAACATGGCAGACTAGCAAAGCTACAGTAACCAGAATCACGGTAAATATATAATCTGAGAAAATAGGAATAGAAATTTAATGTGAATAGAGCTTGCAAACTATTAACCCAATGATGCTGAAATTAATATATCATAGAGATCGTATGGGAGTGACTAAACAGAAAATATAAAGCGAGGTTTGCAAGAACAGAAAATATTAACTCAGAAAAGCTAGTGGAAGTCGTGATCTGTAAATCTGGTAGATGTCTTATTATGGAGCAGATGGGGAGGATCATCATATAGTCAAACTTTCAGTCCAAGATGATGGTTGAACTTTCAGAAACTGGCAACTGAAGTCCAGGCTCAAATGCTGTCAAACATGCCTATCACAGGCTTATGACAGTACTTAAAAATAATAGGACATAATGATTATGTCGATAGTATTTTAATGGATTAACTGCCTGCAGATATCACCAAACAGAGTCTAGAGAGTGTGAGGGATAGCCAGCTGGAACACATGCTGGACCTGGATGAAAATAGGAAAGAACGGAAAATTGGGGAAAGAAATAGTATGACCATGAGTTTTCAGCCCTGAGTCACAAACCAAGATTCACCACCTTGGGTTGCCACTTGCCTCACCACGAGGCCTGTAACTCGTCACTGTACATGCTTGAGGAGAACTGGTTTCTTGCTGCAGCCCTTACTCTGGAAATAGCCTCTCTTGGAAAGCAGAAGTAAGGCTGCATAAATTATGACCATCCCCATACCTCATGGATGCAGGGAGAACAAGAAAAAAGAAAAAGAGAGAAATGATTGCCAGAACTATGCATGGGGGACTGTTTGGTGCCAAAGCAACTGCTGCAAAAAGGAATCCTTGTGTGAAGTATCCTTGCCTGTTCGAAAGTTTAATAGCAAGCAAGATAGAAAATTCTACCTAGTGTTACATGAAGAGTCAAACCAGTTATCTTGTAACTATTTAGGTCATTGGCAAACCTTTTTTTCTTTCACACAAGCTGGTTTAATGGGTCCTGCACCTAGCGTTGCTAGATAATTATTTAGTGCATCCTTCATTGTTAAGCCCGGTCAGGTTTTATTATCTACATTTAATGATAGACTACATTGAGTCTGCTCTGAGTGCTGAAACTGTGAAGGCTGTGGTGTTCATTCCAAAAGGTTGGTTTCAGCTTGAAAATAGAAATTCTAAAGTTATGAGTTAGGTGGGTTAAAACCTTCTTTCAGTACTACAATTAGGTAATACTTGCTCTAGTTTTGACTCTTCAATTGGATTTTATTTTTCAGTTATTCCTCTTAGTAGAAATTACCACCATTGAAAAGTTGTCATTAACCGAAGGGGTTGCCTTTTGCCTTTGTTTCTGTATGTCAGGTTGACGAACTGATGGGTGATATAGAGATTGCGGGAACCCGGTATTCCAAAGCCGTATGCTTGTTGAATTTTCTTTTGGTAGAAGCACAGTCTCTTATACTGAACCCGCCCTTTTCCCTTACAAATACTGATCGGTTTCGGCTCCGGAAGTACATTGATATCCTTAATAACAGGCAGGGCCAATCCAGGTCTCAGAGACTGGCCATTTTCAAGTGTGAGGTTCAACAATCCCCCCCTTGAAGACTTGGTTCAATTAACATGCAGAACCAATCCAGGTCTCAGAGAATGACCAGGTTTAACAATCCCCCCTTTTGAGGACTCTGTTCATTTAACACGTTGGCCAGTAATGGCCTATTGTTTATAATGTAAATCATTTATTTGTACAGCAATTCTTTTGATCTCTTGGATGTTGAAACATGGAATGGATTTTGGGGATATAAGGGGTTTGTTTATATTGGCATTTTGTAATTTAAACTTCCAAAAAAGAATGGTCCCAGATTTTTCTTTTCTTTTTGATTCATTTCTCTTATTTATTCTTCAGGAAGATTATGATAATAGGCCTCTGTCACCTAGCCTTCGGAGGATAAGAAGCCAATTTACCTGGGTTTGAAGTCTGTCGTAGTGGGCAATTTGCGTAATTGTTTTAAACTACCCATGATTGGTAGATGCTGGGGAGTTATTGTATTGCAGACGGACGGAACATGAAATTGCCCATAACTGGAGTATCGTTTGTAGCAATTTCTGATAAGCAAATATATTCAGCAGCCCCAGTATCGGATCACAAAAAGTCTTTGACTTTCATCCACAAACCAGGGATCAAAGGGGCGTAATAATCCGTGGCTTAGCATGGTGTCTGGTGCAGCTTTAACAGCCTACTACTCCCACCCGCACAACCCATCTGAGGCCTTTGGGATGGATGATCTTAAAACCTGTTATCCTATGTGTCACTGCACCTAAACTAAAGAGAAGGGAGACTAGAAGAATAATTAGTTGTGATATATCTTGAAAATGATATATTACAAGTAGGTGATTAAGAAAATAATCATGGGAATAAAATGGTACGGTCGTGTAGCAGCTTGATGTCAATCAGTTTGGTTTCAGGTTTACTTGATTCAGGAACGACATTTTTCAACCTTCAGTATACTATACAAGAGCAATAATAACCAACATTCCTTATTTGAGTTGGTCATAAGCCACTAAAAGTCTTAAAATTCATAAAGCTTTACCATCAATATTGATCAAAAAAATTCTCAGCTAATGGCAACCATGGAGAAGGACCTTTGATGGTCTTTGACAAAGTATTTATGCGTTCAGTCCAGGATGTGTATTAGAACAAATTGCAGCTCTCTTTCGAAGTTGGGGAAGTAACTCTTTTTACTTTCTGGTATTTTTAGTTATGAAACTCAAACGAAAGCAGGAAAAGATTCCAATACTTATAAGCTATAAAACCAAAGAAGAGGCTTACTGAGAGATGCGACCTGTCAAAGATGTGGGCAAATTGAGGAGTCCAAGGATCATCTATTTTTGGAGTGTCCGTTTGCTAGATCGGTATGATTTGGCTCTACTTTCTCCTATGCCCCCCACCAATAGCACCACAACTTCGGCTTTATATTATGGATTGGATGAAGTTGAATTGGCCAGGTGAAAAGCAAGGTCATCGAGCAGGGCTAACAGCCTTGATTTGTTGGCAACTATGGCTATCAAGAAATGAATTAATCTTTCAAAGGAAGCAAACCTCTCCACAAGATGTAGTACAGAGAGCAGAGGCCTAATTTGCTGAGGTATGTAACTTCAAGTCCTTATCTTCTTGCCCTTCAATAGCAATGGAAGCAAAGAAATGCAAAATACATCTTGGTTGAACTCTAAATGTGGATTGGGTTTCATTAGAAGGAATTCTAGAGGTGAACAATTAGCTGCAGTCTCTATTCCTACTGATTTTTCTGAGGTGATTGAAGGTGAGGCCATGGCATTAAGAGAAGGATTTCTTCAATGTCTAGGTGAAGGCTTTTGGTGGGTGAAAGCGGAGGTGGATTGCCAACCCTTAGCCAACTTCATCAATGGTATAGTGGAGGTTCCTATATCCATTCACAATGTGATTAAGGACATCAATTTCTCGGCCTCTAAATTCTTAGATTGTGTGTTTGTTTTTTCTCCAAGGGAGACTAACAACTGTGCTAACTCCCTGGCTAGGATGGCTGCCTCCGTGCCGAGCAGAGTTCACTGGCCAAGGTCCACTTCTTGGTTATCTAAGCTTTGTAACTCGGATGTTTGTGCTTCTTTGGTTGAATGAATTTGAATTACCAAAAAAAAAAAAAAAAATCAAATGAAATCAATTTTGGAAGGCTTTCGTTTTCGTTCAAAATTGACACCCTTCTCTGTGGTAATCTTTCTCCATTATAAAATATACTTTTAAATCAAGATAAATGTGAAAAACAATTTGTAAATCAAAGTCAGCCATCAATATCACAACACCGATAAACGCAGTAGTCTGTACAAATGCAACGTTTTTCCTTTTTCTGGAAAACTACCTTTCTTTTCCAAAGTAACGATCACCACTCCAGCATAGCTGACCCAAAAAACTAGAACACAACCTCATTAACAATCTCCCTATTTATCTATTAACACAAACCATATGGGAGCAATGAATTTATAAATGAGATATTCCATAAACCAATCTGAAAAAGTAACTTCAGGATCCAGCCAACCTTCAATCAATGTTCAAAGCAACTGCTGAAGCCGTTGATTTTCTTTCCGTAGAGACTGGACTTCTTTAATCAACTCATCTTGCTTTTCAAGAATTGAGTTCATTGCACTCGTCGTCTCCATCTGTTACATGGATTCTATCAGAAAAAGCTGAGCCAAAAGACAGCCATTGAAACAAGAATAAGGTTAAAAGTAAAGCAAAGCAAACCTCCTGTAAATGGAATTGCCTCAATATCTCAATATGAAGGTTTCTCATATCTTCATGAAAGGATTTCTGGACTGATGCTAGTCTCTCCTCAAGAGTGCGCTGAAACAGCTGAAGCGTAAATGAAGAGGTTCCGTGTTGCGTATCTGGTTGAGATGGTATCCTTTGATGTTGTGATGTTTCTCCCTATTAACAAGATTGCAAACTTTAGAACCCTATGCACATATGTCTGTTAAGGTCGAAGACAGACATATTAAACAAATTAAAATAAAAAATAAAAAAAAGCAATTCAAACAGATAAGTAAAGAGCAAGGACTAATTTAACAAAAGTAAAAAATAAAAATAATAATCTGAGTATATACATTTATCACGGGATGAATTCCTGATGCAGTAGCTTGTATTTCTGATCTTGGCAGAAAACCACTTATAACCTCTTCCCGGGTTTCGGCTCCTGTTTTCTTGGCCTTTGGCGAACCCACTGCAACAGCTGCTGCTCCATCACTGAACGAAGGAGTGCTACTTATTCTCTCTGCATAAGTGGAAAACCTTCGAGGGAGGGTCAGAGATGTTGACAGAGGAGCTTCCGGATTAGCCTGTGTCGCATTGCCTTTTGTACCCTGAAGCATCGAAAGAGAACTAAAACGAACATGTTCTTGTAATCCCAACGACGTTTCTTGGCTGGAGGAGGTATCTCTTGTTCTGAGGTTTGCATTTGCAAGGGAGCTCGCACTTGAAAAGCTTATGGGCAAGGATGCATCTTGTAAGCCAGAAAAGGTAGAAGTTGATGCGACGGATCCTGACATCGATGTTCCAAAGCGAGATGGCAACAAATTAATTTGACGATGGGGGATAAATTTATCATGCAACGCCTCACCTCCCCAAACTTCAGGAGGGGTAATAGAAGACTCTTCACTCTTGGAAGAAGCAACAGGTGTAGTCAACTGTGACGAGGAAGATCGAGCATCGTCCTGCATGAAATACATCTAATTAGGGCACTGCTAGAAAACAATACACATTTTCTTTTGATGGGCATTGCTAATCATTGGACCACCAGCTCTCAAACCTCAAGATTACTAACAATATTGAGAAGGCATCCTAGGTCATGCAAACATTATGTACATGAATCTTATACAGCTATCATATTGTAAAGAAAGAATTTTTAGGCATTGGTAAATTTTTGGAATTCACAATCTATATGCTTGCCACCTGCCAATATCCCAAGTCTTTCAGTGAATGTCCCATGGCTCTTAAGTCATGGGACAGGTACATGTTAAAAAGAATAAGGCCAGCACACGGAAAGAGGAAGAAAGACTTCCAAATATAATTGCTAAACCAATGGTCCAGTAAATAGATGCAACAACATTAGGTCTGTTCGTCTATACAAGTTCATGCATAGAAACACAGATCTGACTTTCCTTTCGATTAGAGGTAGTAAAAGTACAACAACTCACAAATGATGATGAAATACAAAAGGAGAAGTAGATGTTTTCCGCAGAATGAAAAAGTGAAAAAACAAACCTGTCTGGATGCGAAATTGGATTTCAAATCAGAGATTGGATGGGGAACATTTCCACCGTCCTCTGCATAAGGATATCTTCTACCAGCTCGAGGGGAATACAGAGATGTAGGTTTTTTATCAACAGATATGTTATCTTTCTTTCCATCTTCATGATCATCCCACAACTTATCAAGTGAAGGTGTAATTGGCTGAACATCCACAAGTGGAGAGAATACTTCCATATCATCCTTGAAGTTATAAGTACGGGGAGCATGTAATTTAGACAATGTTGCACCAGTCCAAAGATGATTTCGATTTGGAGTTTCATCTGCAATAGATGAGTACATTGTGCTTGACGTAGATCCACTGCTGGTTGGCATAAGAGAAGATGAATCAACAAAGGAACTTGAACGGCCAGGATTTCGAGAACCAGAGACTGCTGTCGTGAGAGAAAGGCTTGACGATGTCACAGAAGGAAGTGGATCAGGCATAAGGATTGAATCTTCCCCAGCACTTCCCAGAAGTGCAATCTCAGCATTAGTGTTACTTTCACTGATAGTAATGGGTTTTGACCTTTGCCAACATAAACTTGTGACAGCCTGCTAATAATTGGAAGCAATTAGGATGACACCAAAAGATGAAATGAACTGTATCTATCAAACCAGTGGCAAGTGGCAACATTGTGTAGCCCAGATAGATTAGTGGATAGGCATATGAATTAGTAAATAGTATTCAGAATTATTTCTCATAGAAATATACAAAAACTACTGTTGGTGACAGACATATAATATTGAGAGTCACTCACAGTTTCTAAACAAATCTACATTCTAAGGACAACCGAATAAATATCACAAAACTCCCATTCGTCTCAGGCAGCAGCCATGCGCACACAACTGCATCATTTATAATCATCATCACCCATCAAAGTGACAGGCAGAAAATTTAGCATGCAGCTTCATTTATTTCCAACAGAATGAATACCTTTATGTTGAGATAAGTGTAGCTAAGTCGTTAAAACATAACTTTTAAGGTTGTAGTTGTTTTAACTTTTTCACCCTTTTAAGGTTGAAATCTAATTGCAAACAATGGAGACATCTGTCACTAATGAGGAGTCAAATCACTCCCCAAACATTTGGTTCTGAACCCTTTAAGCATCCAATGCCTTTATGCCTCCCAAAACACAAGCAACAAAAAAGGGACTATCCATAGCATTGTCATGAAACTTTCAGACAACAGGCCAATGAAACAAAGAACATATAATTATAATAAAGAAATTTCTGAACATGAAGAAGTTAATAACATCTAATAAAAAACTTTAAACACATCATCAGCTTAAACAAGAAGTAAGTAAAGAAGGCAGCACAGATGGAGCACGAAAAGAACATACTCTTCACCAAATTAACATGATCATGCAGGTAAAATCATCTGATTAACAATTGAATGATGATAAAATGGAAGTGCAATTGGTACAACTTTAAATTAGTTGCAAGTTTGCAACCAATTATCCTACCAATGTGAAAACACAATATATAACCAATGCATCCAGATATATGTCGGCCAACAAAAGCCTATAATTGTGGTTTTGTTCCCATTGTACACCTCAATAACTTACCAAAAAGACCCAGCCTTATGTTTTCTTTGGAACCGCTTTGACTGGGTCTGCTTCCGAAAGATCTCCAGAAGAAACTTGCCTATGTCATACCTCATAACTGTTGGACATGCTCTAACAAAATTTTGTTGCTAGTGTAAAGACAGGAGAAAAAATGGTACAACACAAAAGCATCTAAACTCAACCAATTTTGGAGGGGAAAAGCCTTCTCTGGTCAATCAGATTTTAATTGTTTGGTTTAGATTCGGTTAACACTTTGGCCTTGGTGCAACTGTCAACAATGCTCCTCTGTGATCAATTGGTCACAGGTTCAAGTCTAGAAACAGACTCTCTTCTGAAAGGGGTGAAGCTGCATAAATTATGACCCCCTTTTCACACCCCGCAGCGGTGGGTGGTGGAAGCCTCACGTAATGTGTCACCTTATAATTCAAGTCATTATACTTGGAGTGTTTTGAAGATATTATATTCTTTACAAACTACTAGACTAGAAGAGATTGAATAACACACTGAAGACTACCCCTATGGATAAAAGTATATTAATAAATGACGGTGGACAAGCTTTTGATCATGAGGTCATCTCAGAAATAGAAATTCTCCAACATGAGCCACCAAATAAAGGGTTATAATATGATAATACCCTTCTTTGGCAGCCTTTGCAGGGGATGGAACCCAAGGACTTATTGAATTCATATAGGTAATACAGAAAGGGATATTGTCTATTTCATATCATTGCTTCCTAGGCACATCTTAGGGAATAGGAACCCTATAACCATATTGTTACATTACATGCATGAAAATGCCAGAATGAAACGATTGTAGACAGTAGAGAAACACATAACTATTCCCCAACTTATTGAATCCTTAATGAAAACACACTTTCAACACAGAATCTGAAATAAGAGAAATATACCTCTGAACTACCGTATGCTCGAAGAACGGTGAACGGCTGTGGTTTTCCACGAACATCGTAGAATACAACCCTCCCACTACTTGTGCCAGCTGCCAATATCCAACCATCATCTCTAAATGCCAATGATGAGAAAGGTGCCTCATAAGGAATGCAAAATGAGAATCTCTTGGTACTGGGATCAAAAGTATACAACTTTTTATCCAGACCAACACTAGCAATTATCTGTTCCAAGAGGGAGGAGAGAGAGATGAAAATTTTCTTGAGCTAATTTTGGTTATTTTGATCTTTAAAAATACATTTCTCCTGATTACTAATTTTATTTATTTTTGGGAGGAGGTGGGTGGATAAGTAACTGAGTAAACATGGAATTTCAAAACACAGAGGCAACCTTATCATTTGTTGGTGAGAAGCTAACACCACTTGTTGGTGCAGAATGCTGCTTTGACCATGAAATCTGCGAGGAGCAAATCACTCATTCAACAAAAATGGATTCCAATTCCATAAAATGCAAAAATTATATGGTACAACTACATTCATCACTAATTGAAACTATTTAACCAGCATATGAGCATTGTCTGAACTTAATTCTGTATATAAACATAAAAGGATTTATCTGAAAACCTTTGGACTACGCCCAGTTGTATCCCACAGGTGCACAGATCCATCATCTCCAGCTGTAACCAAAAGATGCCGGCTGATACGGGAGTAATCAAGCACTCTCAGTACCTGGCCTTCAAAATGATCAACAAACAATTAGGATCCATTGGCTGCAAAAACTATCATCCGGATTCTTTGCAGTTAGAATAGCATGCTACTTTCAAAGCTCTGATTGACCAAATAACCTGTTCCTTGGGGTCCTTGAATTCAGCAGCCTTTACTCCAGAACTGAGGTTATGAAGAATAAGATCCCCCTTCAAACTAATGGAAGCCAAGTACTCATCTTTGCAATTGTACATTGCACCCGTAATTGTATCTGTATGACCCTTCAACCACTTGATACACCTTTTCCTTTGCAAATCCCATATTCTTACGACTTGACCACTGCCTCCAGAGCATATATACCTAGAGCTTTTACTGCTAAAGCTAAGAGCCAATATTGATTCCTACAATAAGCAACATATTCTGCTAGAAATTAGTGCCATATGAAGACATATGTCCCTTTAACAAATCTGCTGAAAAAATATAACAGGAATTGTTAAAGTGGATTTAAGAAATGCAGAGAGTGTAAGTCCTTTTAACATTAAGTTGAACTAAATGCATACTTCAGATCAACGAGTACAAGTATTACTAGTACAGAACCCAGACAGTTTTATAAACAGATAAGATGCTTCACTTGATGCATACTTCAGATCAACGAGTACAAGTATTACTAGTACAGAACCCAGACAGTTTTATAAACAGATAAGATGCTTCACTTGGTGTAACTTACATCGATATTGTCTCCACTATCACTTCCAGGAACTGGAATCGTTCCCATCCTTTGCCCATTTTTCCTCCATAATGAGATCTTTTTATCATCTCCAGCACTAGCGACAACCAAATCTGCAAGGTAAGAGAAAATCGAATTAACTTGTTGTCTTCAATAAATGTATAACCATGGAATGCGAAGTTGTAACTTACTGGTGTGATTCCACTTCACTGAATTCACTTGGAACCCCGGTGAAGGTGCATAGCTTAATGTGCAGGGATCACCCGGGTCCACAGAAACATCGAAAAGCTTAACAGTATCACCACCACAAGCTGCTAGAAGAGCCGTTGATGGATCATTAGAGCTCATCATCCTGCTTTCTGCGATTCTTCAGGTCGAATTTGCTCCTCCTATCCATCATTACTCAGGATTTTACTCAACAAGCATGCAAAAACAATAGTAAACAAACAAGGAAAACTGAAATTTCCCAAAACCACCTGCCCCTGGTGCGGAAACTCGAAATTTGTCAAGAAATTTAACTCAAATGCCCTGGTTTCAGATAGGGCGAACAGACGACGTTCCAAATCTGCAGTCTTGTTGTCCAGCAAATGGGATCTCCGAAACCAGCATTAAATACCATTTCTCAGAAGGAAATACTTTAGATTGGATGATTTAAGCACGAAATAAAGCATCGATGAATGACCACCAGACGAATTCTACAGAAAAAAAAAAAAAAAAAAAAACTAAACACTGTAATGGGGTACCTTTGATAACACAGCCGCGTTCTTCTCGACTAGAGATTTAGGTTTCTCCGTCTGCGGGTTTGATGATTATGTACCAACCCTACCAGGGAGTGAGTGAGGGAGATTTGAAAGTGCAGAGAGGCAAACGTGCTTTCATAACTTGAAAACCGAAATAACCGAGACAGTGCTGATATAGTTTACTGTTTACGTTTTTTATTTTCACCCAGATAAATATTTTATTTTAAGTGTTTGGTTCAATTTATACAGCTTATTTTCATTTACAAAGTCTTTTTACAACAAAAAATAAATACTAATTACTATAATGAAAAAGACAAAAGCAGGAAATACGTTGAAACTATTTTTAATTGTTTTAAGAAATCAATTTTGATTGTTTTTGTGTGCTTCTAACTTGTATGCGTAAAGTTAAAATGGTAGATTCGAAACTTCTTCCTTTTATTTCTTCCCTCAAATGGCTTTTTATTAAATTAAGAATAAAATAATAAAAACAATCCATAATTACATTTAGGGAGCATTGGATTTATGCTGGACCATTGGAAGAAAATAAACCAGTTGATTGGTGCTCAAGAATGGTTTATCAAGACAGTTCTAGCTTTAACATCCTTCAGGAGCCACCTCCGGATTTGGAGATGCTCCTTGAAGCTGATATGTTCGCTAGTCCAGCTTAGCTTTTCTTTTTAATTGGTGTCTGCCTTTTGGGTCTTTAACTTCTTATTTTTCTTCTTTTATCAAAAGAGCCAATAATCTAAGTTTAATTGTTCATCCCATTGTTCTCTCTCTTCGCCGAGAGATTTCGAAATCATTAGAGTTTCTATCAAATTATCCTCATAAAAATCCTGAGTCTTATCATACCTTAGGCTAAAATTATAGTTTTTTATGAGACAAAATGAGGGGAGGGGAAGAGAGAGAAAGAGAGAGCGAGAAATAAAAGATGGATGGGATTCCTCATGATGTAATTTTAAAACAATCTAGCAGCCATTTACCATGAAAATCCAATATTGGGTGCAAACCCCATATGCATATATTGTCATATTATTCAATTTTTCTTTTGAGCATATGGTACTATTTATGATGGAATTTGGATTTTCTACCCACAAAGTAGTGGGGTAGAGTAGTATAAACCCACGAGTAGAAGATTGATTCCCTTCACACTTCTTTACTATATATTTATGAAGGACATCACCTCCTCTAACATAGACTCTCATGATAGCCGTGAACTATCAAGCCACAAATGATCAATTTATGTGATAGTTGTGGTTAACCTAATTCCTTGTTTTATTTGTGGAAAAATATTGAACATATAAATCTTGAAATGGTTGTCCTATACTCCTAATATTGATTTTCTTACAAAATGAAAACCAAACACTTAAGAATCTTATTGAAATTGAGAGAAGATCCAGATGTATAACATCTCGAATGGCTTTGGGCTCCATTTCCTTAGCCGAAATTGAAGAGCCCATAGAGGTCATGGCTGCTATGAAACTTTTATAACTACAATACAACTCTTTGATCCCTTGAAATAATCTTGTTTCCAAGCTATATTAATAATAATATTAATACATTAATACAAATGTTAAAAGTGCAAGATTCGAACATGATACAATAGTAGCTGGGTTTGCAATGCACCTCTTCAACTTACTTGTGTATGAAGGCTGCAAGGTTAGCATCAATAAATAGCAAATTTGTCACAGGCCAACAACACCATGCACATTATGAACATGGATGAGTAGAAAGGTGTAAAGAATTGTTTTAGAAGCAATTAAAGGTAGAGTTTTGTGAGAGAATACTCAAAGGACTTTTGGACCTGGTTGGCATCATTTGTCAGTTTTGTGTTCGTCAAACAAAGATAATGTGGTTAGAGGGTTGTGCTTGTTTCACATTTCTTCACAATACATTTAGGATGAAGATCCACATCCGAATAGTGACAAGATAGGTCATATATGGACTCCTATTAAATATGCAGTGGTGAATAGTGACAAGATAGACCATGAATGAGAAATGGTAGTACTCTTGGCTTCCTCCACCTTATGGCTCTGTTAAAGTTAACACAAATGCGTCATGGTTGGAGAAAATGAAGAAGCGAGGAGTACGAATTATAATTCAGGGTCATGAGAGTGAACCACTGCGGGCTTCTTTGTCCCCCATAAGATTACAATTATGTGAAAAAGGAGGAGACGATTACTTTTAGGGTAGGACTCCTGGAGGCATTGGGATGTGGATTTAATTCGATCCTAATTAGAGTCGGATTCAAACAACTTCTCAGGTATGTGCAGGGAGATTTACTCCCACTAGCATGAGCCTCTAATCCATGACACTCAATTCCTTTTTGAGTAGTTTGAACATTGCATACCTTCTCATATACCTAAGAGTTCAAACATGGTGGTAGATCTCTTAGCCAGGAAGGCCTTTTAGTTTTTGAGCAAAACTAATGACTAGAAAAAAAATCATCCAATATACACATAGTTTTTTTTTTTGGTGAGAACAATGTACACGTAGTTGAGAAAGTAAAAAAATTAGAACGCTACACCCTTTTGTACGTAGAAATTTTATTTACTCCCGAGTCATTTCTTGAAGTGCTCTATCATATTGTAAAGGACGACACCAATAGAAAAACTTATTTTAGAATGTAATTTTCTTGTTTATTTTATACGCTACCATTTTCAAAAAAAATAAAAATAAAAGGTTATTTTGAATTAAAAAAATATGCTTTTAAATCTCAACATTTTATCTGGTATAAAAATTGTACTACTGTGCATTTTTTGATTTTTTCCATATAAAAGCGCCTGTTAAAAAAGAATAAAGAAAGAAAAAAAAGGGCACTCAAGAATGACGCGGCAAAGCAAATAGCGGTAGCAAGGACTGAAAATTGAAAGCCGTCAGACAGAGGAATTCCGTCAACCAGGGCGGTGATCTTGGGCGTGGACGAGCGTAGCGTAAAACGAATAGTTGAGGAAGAACACTGATTGGAAACCTTTGATAATCTTTTTTGAAATTCAAAAACGATGGAGTCACGTCATGCATCTCTAGGACGACGAACGGTATTTACTCCATCTTAATTCGCAATCATCTGTCTTCCTTGAGTAATTTGCATGATTTCTCTTTTAGCTTTGTTTTTCTTTATTCGAAAATTTTCAGTTGGAAGAGATCCGTCAAAAGAGAGCTGCCGAGAGGTTAAGCAAAACTTCTTCTGGATCAGATCTGGAAGCCACGAATCAACCAGGTATATCGTCTCGCTGTTTCTCAGTTCGTTTCGTATCGAATATCATTGATATCTCTGCTATTGTACAGCAACAGCAACTCACCCTTATTTCAACCGGCTACACGGATCTTGTTGATTTTGTTTAACTTTAATCACATTTCTGTTCAATGCAGGTATATCTAAATTAGAGAGCGGAAATCAACTTTCTGAGGTAAGATTGTCGCTTTTAGGTTTTGATTTCCTTTTTCATTAAGTTTATAAGGTTTTAATAACTTGTTGAAGTTTGCGACGAATCTCTACCAAGTGACGTTTAAGCCGGTCATCTTTTAAGTTTTATTCAACGCCTTTTATTGGGAAGATAGTATTAGAGTTAAAGACCAATTCAAGTATGATGTGAGTCAAGTGAAAAATTGTTACATTCCTCGAGGAGAATGAGAAGAAAACTACATGTAACTGAGCAGAAGGAAAGCACGAGATTTCAAAAAATGATTTAGTTGATATGCCCGTGGCCTGAGTGGAAGTTTGTTGCTAGAATGAATGGATTAAATTAGAGCCACAGGTGACGAAGTAAAAGATGTTGCAAATGTTTGGTGGTGTCGAATTAGGTGGCACTTAGGCTAATTGCTGCTTCATTGAGAATGGAGTGAGTCCAAGGTCTTGAAAGCGTGTTGGTTAGGCTAAAACATAGCTTGTGCGTGGGCTGTCTAACATTGTTTGGATAATTAAGACTTTACTACAAGACTGTGCAGCTAACTCTTATTAGTTAGGATAAAACAATCAACCAATGAGTGGTGCTGAGCTTTTCTTAAAGGTCTTTAGTATAATTATTGGGAAAAATGAATCACGATGATGTCATACTACTATTTTCCACTCACATAGATATTGTTACTTATTATTATATTTTCCCTATATGGGGGCTATGTGGATGATACTATTCTTGTGACAACCATTGCTATGGGCATGCAGATTCATAACCCCCCCCCCCCCTAACCAAGAACAACACACACTGGCATCATGGGGAACCCTTTTCCAGTAATTATGTAGATACACATAAAGTGGATTTTGTTGTGAGCAAGAAGGGTCTCTCATGGAATTGAGACTGAGGTTGAATTGGGAAGATTAAAATAAATAAATCATATAGCTATAACTACATTTATAAAAATCCTGATCCCCAAGCTATTGATGGTTTTTATTTTCACTAATAAAAATACTGCAGAAGGACATATATGGTCTGGTTTCTCAGCTTAAAGGTCTTGAAAAGAAGAATGCAGAATTGGAGGAGGAGAATGGGACATTAACATCTAAGGTAAGTGTTATGGGAATTTTATATCCCTTAGATTTATTTAGTTGATGCCAAAACTGAATGAAATGTCTTCTAAAAAGTTATCATCTCATGCTTGCAGCTTCAAGTGAAGGAAGTTGAGAATGATACACTGCTGAAACGTTTAAATGATCTGGTAAGCTATTGGGCTTTACTTTCAGTCGTGTTGCTTAAGAGGCAATCTTCCCAGTAGATCACATGGTCAATGCAGCTCTTGTGAAGGAGTACAAATTGCACAAATAAGAGGGAATGGAACCCGATGAAATAGATGGATCGGTATAGAACTAAGCATATCCCTTTGGTGGCATTGATAGAATGGTGGATAACACTTCTTCTATCTGTGCCATTTGTAATGGTTTTCATGACAATGTTCCTGGGAGCCAACTTGGCATTTCAGTTGTTTTGACTCCTAGAAAATGCAGAAATTTCGGTCTCCTATAATTTAATTTCTGAATTTGTGCTTGTTTACAGGAACAGAACAGTTTGCCATCTCTAAGGAAAGCTCTGAGGGATGCTGCAATGGAAAAAGATGCTGCAGTTGTTGCACGGGTACATATCATAAAAAATTTTTATATATATTCTATTCTTTGTCCACAATGTCTGATAAATTGGTGTAGGAGGACCTCTCAGCACAACTTCGGATAATTAAGAAACGCTTGAAAGAGGCAGAAGAAGAACAATATAGGGTATGCAAGTGGTTTTTATGTTAAGATTCTAAAAGCATGTCAAAGGCTGTTCTTGTGCTTATGGTTCTCCTTCTCTAGGCTGAGGAGGATGCAGCAGCACTGAGGTCGGAATTAAATTCGATGCAGCAACAAGCAATGATGAATCCACTTGGTAGCCTCCCTTCAATGGGTAATTCTCCAGATCATGTGCAAGCCATGGAAAAGGAGTTGGAATCTCTCAGATCCGAGTTACAGGTGAGTATTTGTATATTGGCATTTTTAGATTGCATACTTGAGATGATGTACTTATCTCAAGGTCTCAAAACACCAGCAAGCATCAGTATTGAGGCAACAGGAGCAACAGAAGTTAGCTGAGGAACAAGCTCGAGCTTCTGAATTGGAAGAGAGACTTGCTGATTTATCAAAAAAGGCGTCAGGTAGGTCTGATAAATCTCTAGGAATAAAGTTTGGGTCTTAGTGATATATTCTTTAAATGAGTTTTGTATTCAATCCAACCTTATGTCATTGTAACCCCTTCTTGCCCACCTGTTGACATCTTGAGAAAAGAAGGGGAATTAAAATAAACTTTAAAGCCACTATTTGTGGTCCAGTAGTTTGATTTTAAGTAACCATTCTGCCTCGTTAAATCATAGATGCTATTAAAGCAATCATATCCTTTCTCAGCAGTTTAATCATGCTTATCTTTGGTCTTTTTATGTGTGTTCATTGTCTCATTTTGTATCAAGAGGAAGTATGATAATAGATAGGTTTTTTGTTCTCTGTGAGATGTTCTTAATTGCTCTTAGCCTCTTAATGAGGTATATTTTTTGTTTTGGAGTGGTGTGTATTTTGCTCAGTGCAACTAATGCCAATTTTAACTAAACCTTATCTCGATTTACTGTGGTTCAACTAATGCTGATCTTGACCAAGCCTCATCTCAACTAACTTCTGTTCCTGTAGGTGATTCTTTTTCACTGTTCATTTCTATTTACGATTGTAGATGCTGTTAAGTTGTCATGCCCTTTTCTGTCAGTTCATAGCAGTCATCTTTGGCCGGCCTTCTGTCATTTTTTATCAGGTGAAAGCATGATAGTTCAGTGGTATGCTGTTCTCAGTGAAGCAATCGGGATTGCTCTACTTTTGGCACAGTTGGCATGTGCAGTCCACTTGACAACCAATCACCTAGATATGCCTACTGGTGGCAGTGGCTCAGTTATGTCAATTGTCGAGAAACAGGACACTATATGGGACAAACTTCTCAGCCTGACTAGCATAATTCGCTTTGTTTGGGTTGGCATGATATGAAAACAAGTGGCGAGGCATGAAAACAACTTGATAAAGAAGTCCCTAACCCAAAAAAGCTTGTTTCTTGAATTGGTTTTGTTCGGATTGGCATGATATGAAATAACGGAAAGTGCCATGAACATGAGAAATAGGGACAAGAATCTTAGCAAATGATCTGCCAATTTTGGTTCAACAAAAAAATCTCCTCTTTTTCTTAGGGTGCATTTTGTGACATCTGAAATTGACTTGAAATGAAAGTAATACCCCAACCCAGCATGGATTTACAAGTTGTATTCATGATAGGTAGTTTGGCTATGAAGGTATAGTAGAAACTCTACAGTGTTCCAAGCACCACTTCCTCTACCTGGGTTGATGTAAACCCAGTTTTAGGGTTAGGGTTTTGATGAAATTTCCTTGAAACTAAGGGCTGCCCAGAATCTTCCAGCAAATAAGACTAATTTTAATGGATATGTGGAGTAGGTTTGAGCACTTGAAACCCTGCTGTGATGCTAATCCTAGATCTGAATTCTAACAAAAATGTTGAAAACTGGGGTTTGGGTGTTTCGGCTAGGTGGGAGAAGGGACTCTACTTGCTGTCTTGTATTTTCAGACCTTGTTCTAATGGTTTTAGAGTGTAGGGATAGTCTAGGATGAACTAGGGTTTTGATCTAGAGGTTGAAGATGAAGTGCCAAGGATATCGATGAAGAAGTGCAGGGATTTTTCAGATCTAGGGAAATTGGGTTTATTTAGAAAAATAACAGTAGTACCGAGATCTGGGGGCTGGTGTGATCCTATAGAGACAAGAGGGGAGCTTAAGGGGCTGGGGAATACAGAGTTGCGGGGTGGGGGTTGGGTGCTGCCACAGGGAAGAATAAGGGGTGGGGAAGTTGCGGGTGCTAGGGGAGAGGTGGGGGAGGTCTGGGAGATTCCGCAGGGTTTAGGGAGGGGAGGGGTTTTAGGGTGCTGTCGGGGGTGGGGAAGTAGCAGGGAGGGGCTGTGATGGGGAGGGGTGGTGCTCCAGGGTTGCAAAAGGAAGAGGTGGCGTGAGGAAGGCTGCGGTCAGAGAGGAGGCAGGAGAAGGGGATGGGGGCTGCTGAACTTACTTGTTTACTGCTGGAACTTGAAGAAGATGGCTTTGAATGCTTGAAGATGCTGGCAAAAATGATAGAGGTGCTGATCCTCTAAGAAAAACTTTTACTGTCAACCATGGCCCCCTTGACAAGAAACCATTATCCTTAACTCAAACTCAAATTTTATTTAATAGTCAGACTTAAGAATTATAATGAGCAATGAAGCTTATTTATAGCCTTTACATCAAAAGAAGAACTTGACTCAAAACTCAACTAAGACTTAGACACCAACTTAACTAGGGTTTCCTTTATTAGTTAGGAGACCCTTCTACAACTAATTAACAACCACCTAAATTAAAGGAATTCTTTTAGAATAAAAGACTAACTTATCTATAAAAGTCCTCTCTAAAGAAAGATTCCTTACCTAAGTAAATCACAACCACTAATAAAGACAAGTTCTAATAAAAAACAAACTCCTAAAAGACAGGAACCCTTCTTGTAAAAGAGTCTTATCTTGTCTACAACTTAGCTGATAGAAACCAACTCAGTCACAACTCAAATAAAGGAAATAAAAATGGACTGGGACTCTACTAAAATTCAGGAATTAGATTCCAGCAGTGAAAAAGGGCCTAAAATGCCCAAAATACCCCTGTAATATGGTTCGGCCAGCATGCTTGGGAGTTGGGTGGGCCTTGGGGCCCACTTTAGGGTTTGGCTAGGGGGGTCAATTGGTGTTCACATCATGGGTCAAACTGGATTTAATTAGTCATCCCATTTTTACGTGAATGGCACATATATCATCAATCATCATTATTGATCTGCTACAGAATTTCTCTGATTTCTTTAGAAAAACATGTAAGGTCTAAATGTGCAAAAAATGGTAAATGTATAGTCTTGCAAAATTGAGTTACTCACAAAAGATATGAAGAACTGGAAGGAGACAAAATATTGGTCCCAACATGATCTGATTCTTTCCTCTCAGATAATCAGATAAATATTCTTTTTTCCCATGAAATGGATCTACAATTCTCTGCATAACTACCGACAAAGTCCTTCCAAGATCAAATCTTGCTAATTCTCGCTCATGCTGCTCATCTTAGATTTCGATGCATGTTTTTATTAAATTTCAAAGATTTTAGGTTCAAAATGTTATGTCAAATGTGAGCTGTTAACATTTACTTTCTCTTGGTCAAATACATCTTATCGTTGCAGTTTAGATACTATCTCAGTGGGGCTCATTTTTGTGATGCAGAGGAAGCATCGGAAGAAGCGGCTCGCAAGGTTTTTTCATTGGTGAGAGTCATACTGGGATGATAAATTTCTGTTGAATTATTGCTATAGATCTGGTACCATCATAAAATGGTCATTGCCTTAGCTCTGGTTCTGCTGTAGTATAATTATTACGGATGCTATCTTATCCACTACTAAACTGGTAGTGTTTGTTCATTAACCTGCATTGTAGATCATCCAAATATCCCTGGATTCTGTGTACTGCTATAACTTAAGAATCAGAGTTAGAGTTTGGATTAGTCCAATTGATACTTACTCTAGATCAGCAGATCCAAACAAAGGATCAGCCATGCCAGTGAAATAAGAGCATGGTGCTAATGGGTCAGTCAATATACCAGTGATGATAGATCATGCTGATTCTGTCCAATATCAGTATGGATCAGATGACCTAAGTGATATATACTATATATCTTTAAAATTATGTTATGAATAGTAAATATTCAGTAGATGACTAGAAAAGAATCTAATGATCAGGAGATTAGTCCAACTGATACTTCTGTAGATCAGCAGATCCAAACAAGAATCAGTTGATCCAATGAAATTAGAGCCTGGTACTGCTGATGGATCAGCCAATCCACCAGGTATGATAGATCATACTGATCCTGTCCAATATCAGTTTGGATTAGATGAGCAAACTGATATTATAAACCATATCTTCAAAATTATGTTGTGAATAGTAAAGCTTCAGCAGATGACTAGAAGAGAAGAAGTTCTAAAAATCAGTAGTGTTGAACTGATTTGCACGTACACAACAATAGATGTCCATTGGTTGGACAAATTGTGCACCGTCACCATGCGTGAAAGACGCTCCTTGCTATAATGATGTAGGGTCATAAGCTCACATCCTTTGTTCCCCTTGCAAAAATTATTCTGTGATACTTAAGGCTGATTTGGTATGCTTCCCATCACATGAAGTAGTTAACAAATAGATTTTTCATCAAAAATTTTATTTTGGTTGCATCAATTTGAAATATTTCAAGAATAAGAAATCTATTTGGTAGTGGTGGCAAAGTAGAGTGATTTTTCTCTCATTTCTTTATAAACATGCCATGGGGCATATTTGTCCTTTTTATTAACATATGCCTTTTAAAGTGGAGTGCAGAATATACTTGAAATTGATTTCAAATTTCTATATTGAAATTGGTCATCATCTATTTGACTATTTCAAGTGAAATTTGAATTGAATTCTCATGAATGTGTTAAAAAGCATGCATTATAGTTTCAATTTATTAATCCATGAAGTTGAAATAGAAATGATGCCAAAGCAACCCTTCATGTTACAATTTACTGGTCTTATGCGGATTGAATGCAACTATGCCTTGGGTTTCTTATTTCCTCTTCTTTCTCTCTCTCTCTCTCTCTTTTATTTTGGGGGTTGCACAGGAAGAGAAGGAGAAACTTGAGCATAAACTGCATGACATGGCAGTGATGATCGAGAGACTAGAGAGTAGTCGACAGAAACTTCTGATTGAGGTATTGTATGCTTACAGTAATTAGATACTTTCGTTGTACCCCTACCAGTCACATTGTTTCTTAATCTTGGTGGCAGATTGATTCACAATCTTCAGAAATAGAGAGGTTGTTTGAGGAAAATTCCACTCTCTCAGTTTCATATGAGGATGCTACGGGTGTGGTGGTTCAGTGGGAGAACCAGGTAAAACTTAAAGGCTGGAAGATCTAATGAAAATTTTGGTTGATTAATTGAATATTTATCTTTTGTTGGTGATGAGCTGCAGCTGCATATGTGATGTGCTAGCAACTTTGATCAGGTGCTCACTTTGGTGGCCTAGGCTAGGACCTGTGTTCCGGCAATAGGTGCCATAAGTGAGGCTTGACTCTACATGATATTCTTCATTGTATTTAGTTATAAGGATGCTACATTTTTAAACATTTTATGGCTGTTTTGCTGCTTTTGCATTGTTATGTAAGAGTGTTTTTGGCTACATAATTCCATGAATTTGAAAACCGTGGAATCATGAGTCCACCTATTAAAAACCATTTGGATATTTGTTTGGGTGATTCACATCCTTATTAGGTGATTTCCATCTTAACACATGATCTAATAGACTTGTCAATTTGCATTGAAAATGAAATCATTTGGATTTCACTGTTTTAGGTTAATTCCTATTGACATGGTTCGAGGTTTGATGAGATCTCACCTAGATCTTGGCTGAGGTCCTTTTTTTTTTTTTTCTTAATAATTTATGAGACCTCAAGACAAGATCTCATGTGGGTCGATTTTGTTGAATATCTCGGCCGATGTCTCGCAAGATCTCAGCTCAACCCAGTCTTTATAAATCCCCCTCCTTGGTTGAGTTGAGTCGAGACATCTCATTCTCGATTTAATCTTGACCTGTCTTGACACTCCTTCCCCCTTTATGCTTGTTTTGGTGTTTTGGCCACACTTTTTCGCTAGAAAGTTGATAGGATTTCTACCTAAGCTGCATCAACAAGTTGTCTTGCTCATTTATAACAAAGATATACTAATTTTGAAGCCAATCTTGAAGCAAGGTGAGTGTTCTTCCCAAACTTCTTTTTTTTCTTCTTTCTTTCAAAAACTATGTTCTACATTGATGGAGGTGGTGCTGGTGGAGCAGAAGTTGGAGGAGCTACTTAGTCATTGATTTTACTCTTTTACTCTTGGTGTGTAACTTAAAGGTACACCCTATGTAATGTGAGATTGTGAACAACTTAACATGTTTTATGTATTATTTGACTTTAAACCTTTATATTTTCATTTATATCAAATAATGGTAGTGTAGATCATGAATTATAAGGCTACAGTTGGTTTCAAAGTTAGGGTTGAGTTAGAACTCATATATACACTTGTTTTCTCTCAAATCTAAGGCCATGACTGAGGATAGAAGGCCTAAGGTAGGCTAAATACCAAGTTCCAACCCAAGTCAAGCCCTAATACCCACCGAGATGGACCCTCGAGTTGGATTGACTTGATCGGGGATTTTTCCTAGATCTCAGTTTTTTGAGGGGCCAAGATTCCTATCAAGACCAATATCTCAAACCATGGTCAGATTCATCACCTATTGGAAGTCTTAAGAGTGGTCCACATTGAGAAGCTATATATCAATCTCAAGAACTTCCCCTTCATGTTGCCTAAGGTTGTGTTCCTTGGTTTTATATTTTTATTGTATCATCACATAGGGTTGAAGTTGATCCAAATAAGATAAAGAGCATCACCAAATGGCCTACACCGAAGAATTGAAGTTCGCAATTTCCACGGACTCACATTGTTTTATTAAAGATTCATTTAGAACTTTAGTGTAGTCATGACATTAATTACTAAATGTTTGAAGTATAGCAAGGCAAGTTCGAATGGAGAGCAATGGCAACCAAAGCCTTATATCTTATTAGAAAAAGATGACAAAGGCTCCAATACTTTGCTTACCGGATTTTGCCCGTATATTGGAGGTAGCAATTGATGTTTCACATATTTAGGGGTGAAATGGATAACCGAAATTTGCTTATGAGTTTGCGTCCATATCCGTTTAGGGGTATCCGAATCCATCCAACTAGTAATAGGATGCGGATATGATGATACTCCCCTTTGGCCTATTATTATCCATCCAATAAAATTATCCAATTTACTTATTTGGATTTGTTTTCTTATTTTTATAAATTTTTTAGTTGAGATATGCAAATATTTTTCTAGATTTTTACTAAAATAAATACCGAAGTTGCTAAATTCTTAAATCTCAAACGTAACATTCACAAATAAAATGGTAAAGATGTCAACAAGTAGTTGAAAAGTTGTATATTCATACACATTTAGAAGAATCTACTTAGAAAAGAAAACCTGCATGACTATTGTCCGAATCCGACTAACTCCATCCGAAAACCAACAGGATATTATTCGTACCCATCCAAGTATGATAGGATGCGGACATGTTATTACCACTATCCGATCCGTTTACACACCTACACATATTGATGTAGGAGGTGTATTGATGCAAGATGGACACTCTATAGCTTTCTACAGTGAGAAACTCAACATGCGAAATGATGCTATTCACCATATGATTTGGAGCTTTATCCTATCATCCAAGTGTTACACTATTGGAGACATGATCTCATTGGCAAAGAGTTCATTTTCTATACCAACCATGAGGCATTCAAGCATCTCCATTGACAGAAGTCGATTAACAAGAAGCATGCCAAATGGGTTGCTTACCTACAAGAGTTTGTGTTTGCATAATGTACAAGGCTGAAAAGGAGAATTCAGTGGCTGATGCATTTAGACGGAAAGTACTAACTTTAAACACAGATGCACATGCAGCTAGCATTAATTAGATACATGATGAATACACATCTAATGGAGATTTCTGTGCACTCCATAAGGAGTTACAGCAAGGCGGATGACACCCTATGAGTGTAAACTTGAGAAATGTCTCAAAGGCAATTAAATGGGCTGTAGTGAGAAAATATGAAATTTCATTGTCAAAGGAGTTTTCCTTTGTCAAGAGTTGGGTAGTAGTTGAGTCAATATTAGGTCTGAGTTAATACTTGTTGGTGGGTGTTAGCTAGTTTTGGTTTATTTACTTAATATTATGTCTTTAGATTGCTAAAAACGAGACTCCTGTAAGAGGGTTGATCACCCTTATTCATAAATTGAAATCAACATGTGCTTTTGCAAGTCATTCTTCTCTACTGTGAATCCTTGCGTTTGATCAAGGCAGGTTAGTGTTCGAACCAATCGATCCACCTTGCAGTGTGAAGCTCTTGTATTACTTTGTTTTTCTTATTGTTTTCTAACTTCCAAACCTATTAACACATCCATTTTAGTGTCATGTCTTCTGTTTTTAGTTACTAATCTTATCTATCAATCCATTTTACATCAGAATTTCATGGTACCTTGCTCATCTCTACTTGGTAATCTTCACTTACAGCCTATTTCCATCTTGGTCTACAGTTCTGCCCCTTTGTAAATTTTTGGTTCTTCCCTCTTATCATAATGTTATTCTAGAGTTACCATTAAGATATCACCTGAGGCCTTAGTTTTGTTTCCCATCTGATATTGACCTATAGATCATCTTTCAAATCTGGAATTTATTCTCTGTGAAAAGATCACTCGGCCTTCTTTGTTAAGGTGGTCAACAACCATATGACCTTGTTTTGAGACCTCTTTAGTTCCTTTCTCAGCTTGTTCCCTTCCCATAACATTGGGACCTCCAATGGACATATGCCTCTCTGGATTCACCATTGGAAAAGTATGCATTTCTTCCAAACTTCTAGCAGAGTGCAATGTAGCCACCTCAACTAAAGGAAGGTTCCGTGACCCGATTCAGCATTAGGTAGTCCTTGTTCCTCAAGTGGTTGTGCCTGACCATCAGACCCAAAAGTTTTGCAATATTGGGTCTGATGGGTTATTTTTCCACATTTATAGCATAAAACCCAAACTTCATATTGAACCTGCAGCTGGAGCCATTCGTCCTTAAAGCTTCTTGTTGAAAGAAACGATTGTAGTGAATGGCTTATTGATCAATGATCTCAAGCCCTCTATTTATAATTAAGTGGAAAGTAGACTATTACAAGGAATAGAAGTTTACATGAATGCAAACTCTAATTTAACTCCCATACTAACTCTTATTAGACTCCTAATAGAATCCAACACTCCCCCTCAAGTTGAGGCATGGTATCCACTGTCCAACTTGCCAAGTATAAACATTTGTCCGGTCATCTCATTTATCTTCAACTTATGATTCTCTTTATGACTTCCTTTGCTTTATCCTCATCTTTCTGCCTTTATGTCTCGGAGCGCCCGGGTTCTTCTGTTGAAGACTATTTCTGTGCTCCGGGTTTTTTTGGGGTCTTGCTGGGTACACCGTGGCTTTTGATTTGTGCTGTTAGGTCTTTGGGCTTGCCATGGGACAATCTCTGGTGGGGTTTGTCGATGTCAATCTCGGTATGAGTCGTTCCGGTCCCAATCTTTTGCGGTTAGATCTCGGGGCGTCGTTGGGCAATCTCCGGGTTCGGGTCGTTCTTTCAAGATGCTCTATGCTGTTAGATCTCCGTAGGTTGCGGGTGGGACAACTTTCGGTCGATCAATTCTCATGGTCTACATGAAGGCATTGAATTGTTAGATTTCTCCCCCTCCGTGTGCTTTCCGTGGGCGTGATCCTAAATATATGGTCCATGGTCACCAGGTGTTGGCTTGCATTCGCCAATGGGGCTTGGGGGAATTGTATGGTAAGATGAGTATCATAACAAATCTGAGAATCATTTGGGGGTTGACCGGCCTCGGTGCCCCGATGAGGTCCGTATTACCTATGGTGGTTAGAGATGTAGTCAGCGATAGATCCTCCATGGCTCGAGCAATTGTCCATTTACCACGTCCAATCTCCTTCCCGGATCCTGGTAGTTAGGTAGGAGTTGGTAGGGGTGTGAGAGCGTGGTCAGGCTGTCCGGCGGGATCTCGTCGCGTGCGAACTCCTCTCGTCCCGGCTGTGGGGTGTGGTGGCTGTCTCGAGATTTGACTGTGGTTTTCCCTTTCTTTGTGCTCGTTTTTGCTCTCGGCTTCCCATGTAGTTTCCAACAATTTTCCTTGGTATGATATGGTTTGTGATAGTGTTCACCTTGACAATCTCCTTGCCGGTCGGTTTAGTGTGCAGATAAGCTGATTTCTCCATAATAGGGTATGGCATGACTATCCGACTTTCCTCCCCACGAGCATGGCTTTCTAGTGTGGGGACACTTAAGCTTGCACTCGATCCGATTGTACTCCACGTTCAACCTGCCGGTCATATCTCAATCTTATCAATGTACTTCTTATATGTCGCCACATCATGTGGATTAGTGGGGTGTAATCCCCATTGTCCAACTCTTGCCAAGAGATCGCACTCGGCATATAGTGGGCCCATTGTTCCTTTTGGGTAGTCTCTGGCTTCTTTCGTAGCTCATAAACCTATGCATCATTCCCACTGTCCATATGTTTCGGTGTGCCTTCCGTTTGGGCTGCATCGTAATAGGTTCGCCGGGCAGTTTGGTGCATGGATTCAAGGAATGACATAATAGAGAATCATTTGATATCCATTTATCCTATAAAACACTGCGGTAGTGGGTTTGATAGTGGTGCCCGTAATGTATCCAACTAATCCTCTTCCGATAGTCGGTGCGGTCGAGACCGATCAAGTAATTTGTGCCGTCAAATCTTACCGAAGAGATGAATAGTGGAAATATTCGGATCCAGTGGGGCGGTGTCATCGATAGTGGCCATGTTGAAAAATTGTCTCAGTTCTTCGATCTTCACCTTTTGAAAAAAAACTAAAACGTCGCAGAATGCAATAGCCAAACAATGATATGATCAAATCTCCTTTTTCCCTTTTTTTTTTTCCTCTCTCTCTCTCTCTCTCTCTAACAAAATAGTAGATTAGAAAAAAATAATAATAATATTGTTCAGCCAAATATGTAATGGTTTGGTTTGGTTTGGTAAATTTGGTTTAAAATATGGTCTAAATTTGGTTTGGGAATTTGAAAAAAAAACAAATCTGGTTCGGCCAAAGAGAATTAGGGAACAAATTATGACTCAATGGGTTTTTAGAAGGGCTAGCTTAACAAGGGAGACGGGATTTAGAAAGGGTTACCTGGTTCGATGGTAGAGGCTGTGATCAGAATCGGAAGCAAAGGTGAAGGCGATGGTGGCTTCTCTTCTTCTCTTCTTCTTTCCCTTTTTTTCTGTGATTCAGAAAAAAACCAGACGATCGATGGGTCAAAAAACGCTGTTGGTATTCTGCTCTTTCTTTCCTCATCACAACGGTAGTGTTGCAGGAGCAGGAGGCAGCAGCTGTGATGTGATTTCTCTTCTAATCAAGATGTGATTTCTCTTCTAATCAAAAAAAGCAGCAAGAAGCAGCGAAACAGTAGGAAGCAGCCAGAAGCAGTCTGCGAATTGGTTCTTGTTCTTCTTCTTTCCTCTTTTTTTTTTTCTTTCTTCTTTCTTGGCCTTCCCTAATCGAACCTATGTAGTGCAGCGGAACAAAGAACAAAGAGAGAAAAAAAGGACGGAACTGCCAGAAAAGAAGAAAGAAAAGAAGGTCGATGGGTTAGAACCAGCGGTGATGGTTCTTCTCTTCTTCGTTATTTTTTTTCTGTGGTCTTCTTGCAACAGAAAAGATAGTGCGTGAAGAACGAGAAGAAAAAAAAAACCCAATCGAATTTGCAATAGTAACTGAAGAACGAAAACAGATAGTGCAGAGAAAAAAAAAGGAAAGAGAAGAAAAAGATCCTAATCGAATTTAGGCTCTGATGCCATGTTGAAAGAAATGATTGTAGTGAATGGCTTATTGATCAATGATCTCAAGCCCTCTATTTATAATTAAGTGGAAAGTAGACTATTACAAGGAATAGAAGTTTACATGAATGCAAACTCTAATTTAACTCCTATACTAACTCTTATTAGACTCCTAATAGAATCCAACACTTCTAATGGCCTAGTATTGATTCACACTATTGTTGATGTCAAACATTATTTTGACTAGCTGCATCAGTCGGTAGACCAATGTCATGTGGGTTCATTTGTATTTCAATCATTCTACCTAGAGTTTCCGCAGCTCTCCGGATTCTCTTGTACGCATAGCAGCTGAAACGAATACCTTGAAGTTGAACTTATATTGCAATTGAAGGAAGCAAGGCATCCTGTCGACCTTTGGGCATTGGATGAAGAGTGAGGTGGAGTAGGTAGTTTCCTAGCCACAAAGATGAAAGCGATATCACCCTGTTTCTCAGCTCTTCGGAGTCAAACTCAGCTTTAAAGTTTTCTCTTCCAACACTGTAAACCAAGACATCTCCCAGAGGAGACCATGCATCTGTGAATTTTTTGCACATAATGGTAATATGCTCTTTGGGTACCCTATGACATAGCCATACAGGGGGTAGCCCCAACCTTTGCTACTTTGAGAAGAGCTGCAGTTACCAGGACTTGGACCACCTGAAGGTTCAACTGCCTTCCAGGTGTCGAGTCCTGGGTCTGTTTTCTCAGCATGCTTAGGACGTGACCTGTTGAATGATGCTGAGGGGTGTCCTACATGGTGGAAGAACCACATGGGAGGGTGGTGAGGAGAGATGCGATCTGCTTGTCGCCCCATCTGCAACACATGATAGGAAAAAACGGTAGAACCTTGGTTAGAAAGAACTAGAAGAGGAAAGAACGAGGATGGTACTGCACTCAGCTTCATTCCAGGAAATAAGCAGAGAATAAAGGAATAATGCCATAGAAGAACTCTGAGTGGTTGGTGGGAAGAGGCTGACATTGTACTAATGCTATAAATGGCAAAAACACACTGTTTTTGGATTTGAAAAGAGGTGCATAAATGGGGTTGGTGGAAGGAACCACCTACATTTTGCCACGCTTCTCACTTCATTGCCACAGGAACTGCATCTACCATCCCTTGTTCATCCTGGATAGTGGAGCCAGCCCCTCGCCTCTCAGGAAAAGATTACACAACACAGACAAATAAGAGGCGGGAGGGGGAGGAGTAGGGAGAAAGGGCTTTGAGATGGATGAGGCCATTATTGAGAGAGAGAGAGGAGCAAAGAGACAACCATGACCCAAGGTTTCTTATGAACACTTTGTTTGGTTACTGCATTTGAATTGAAAATTCAAATGTAGTACTAAATCAAAATGGGCCTAAATAATAACTACCTAAAATCATAGTTGTTAAAGCGTCGCCTAGGCGTCCGGGTGCCTTTGGAGCACTTAAAATCGGTGTTGCCTTATTTTCAGGCAATAAGGCGACTGCCATGGGGTATGAGGCATCGCCTAGACGTTGCCTCAGGTGCCTTGGACACCTTATACCCCAAGGCGTCCGCTTTTTTTTTTTTTTAAATCACATGAAAGATGCCAAATCAAAGGCATATATTGAATTACTTATTAGATTCCAATTGTAAAGTATCTATTGTTTGAACCTTTATGCATATTTATAATGACGCTACATGTGATCAAATGTTAAAAAAAAAAGGAAAAAAAAAAGAAAGAAAGAGAATAAGTTCTTGACTCGAGTCTTTCACTCTCACTTTAAGCCCTTCTCTTCCTCTCTTCTTTTCTTCCATTCCCGTGACGACACTCCAGCAAGCAGTGACCAGCAACATGCGACTTCTTCTCTTCCTTTCTTCCCGCGACTTTTTATTTAGGACATACTATGTGTGGTTTGTAGTATGTTGGATGACTTGAGGTAGGTTAATATGTTTTTTTTTTTATTTTTTATTATATAAGATATGATAGATTTAAAATGAATTAGAGTGAATGAGATGTAAACTAAAAATTTCACTTTAAATGCCTCAACCGCCTCGGAGGGCGCCTCGTCGACTCATCGCCTCAACTAGCCTAAACCGCCTTGTATCGCTTCATTGCCGTGACAACTATGCCTAAAATTAGGTCACCAGAAATGGATGCAAAAAGTATTTTACTCCCAAACAGTAATCTCAGTCCAACTTGAATTGACAACTATGGCAGGTCTAAGTATATGGTAGCGTGCTGCCAAATGCATTGACTAGGTATGACTTTCAAATCTTGAGGTAGGATACCCCAAAAGTGATATCAAAGTAAGTGTTGGTTACAAACTTACAATATGATACCCTTACATTATCTCCACCAATTAGTGATAAGAACACAGGTTTCAGCTGCAATCCCAAAATAGAAATTAATAACTAAAACCACAAGATAGCAATAACAGCCTATGGAACCTCTGTGAAAGCCACGACTCATCTTGAGGGAAGGGATGGGACACACCCTTAAGACTTTAGGAAATCAGTCTAGGTTAGTGGCTGGAAGGGGCATAAGAGCCCAAGTTATGAAATAGAAACTACAGCTAAAAGAGTAACTTACAGTCCATAATACCAACCAGCTATTAGGTAGGGCTGAAGCCTCAAGGTGATATTGAATGAACAGATGAATGGAGGTATTACACCAATAAAACTGTCAACAGATCTGGAATTGTATGGACTTAAAGTGACTACTTTAGGAGGGACCAATTAGCAATTCCACAGGGTTGGAGTGAGAATTGTTTTTTGGTGAAAAGAGGTTGGAGCGAGACTTAAATATCAACTGCTACTGGTGGATCAATGGGATTTTCTTCAGGTGATCAAAAAGCAGCGCAACAGAGGAAAGTTGCAGGCTCAATACGTCGATATCTAACTATTGGTTCTTTATTGCGTGTTTAACGAAATATGATCTAAGTAGAAAGAATGTTAGAAGAAAAGGGAAAGGGGCAGGAAGATATGACGAAGGCCCCTCACATTTGGCTAGGTCAGTCTGCCATTAACCTATTGGGCATCTCAAAATGATACCCTATTGGTTACAAAATAATACCTATGGCTTTGGTCAGTCTATCACCAACCGATTGGATAATCTTCAGGTGATCAAACAGCAGTTCAACTGAGGAAAGTTGCAGGCAATATGACGTTACCTCACTATTGGTTCTTTATTGCATTTTTAACAAAATATAAACTAAGTAGAAAAATGTTAGCAAAGAAAGGGAAGGGGCAGGAAGATATGACAAAGGCCCGTCACATATGGCTTTGGTCAGTCTCTCACTAACCTTTGGTTACAATATGATTCCCTTACATTAGCTCCACCAATTAGTGATAGGAACACAGGTTTCAGCTGCTATCCCAAAATAGAAACTAATAACTAAAACCACAAGATAGCAATAAGAGCCTATGGAAACCTCCATTAAAGCCACAACTCATCTCAAAGGAAGGGATGGCATACACCCTTTAGACTTCAGGAAATTAGTCTAGGTTACTGGGCATTACAGGCCAAATTATGAAAGTGAAAGTAGAGCCTAAAATAGTAACTTACAGGCCATAATACCAACCAGCCATTATATAGGGCTGCAGCCTGAAGGTGATATTGAAGGAATGGATGAATGGAGATATCACATATCACACCAATAAAATGGTCGACCCATCTGGAATCTTATGGACTTTAAGTGACAACTATTGGAGAGACCAAACAGCAATTCCACAGGGTTGGAGTGAGATTTTTTTTTTTTGGGGGGGGGGGTTGTGTGTAAAAAGAGGTTGGAGCGAGACTTTAACATCAACTGTTACTGGTGGATCGATGGCATTACCTCAAGGTGATCAAACAGCAGGTCAACAGAGGAAAGTTACAGGCTCGATATGACAATACCTCACTACTGGTTCTTTATTGCATGTTTAACAAAATATAAACTAAGTAGAAAGAATGTTAGAAGAGAAGGAAAGGGGCAGGAAGTTATCACAATGGCCCATCCAATGTGGCTTTGGTGACTCTCTCACTAACGTATTGGGCATCTTCATCTCACATCATCCCAGGTCAAGAAACTAACCTTTCCTTTGTTCATCTAAACTGTAGGGTTTTGGCAACAATGTCCTTACAATTAATTAAAGGAGTTCCACGCTTGATGTAGGAACCTTGTATGATAGAGAACAAAAGGAAAGGTAACTGAATATCTTCTCTACTATCTACTTTAAGCTCAAATTGGAAACTACAATAAGCTCCCTCTTTATGATTCTTGTTTCCAGTAACCAGCTAACACCAAACAGGGGCTGATAAAAAAGACCAGTTGAAGAACCATGAGCATAAGTGCGGTCCTTCTTCTTCTTGGGTTTGCTATAATACTAATTTCTGTAATACTAAGTCTACATCAAAGGGTAATCTAATGGCTGCTCTAGTCAGTTAATAAATCTTCAGAACAACTACAGAAATGGAAACTAGATTGCGAATTATAGAAATTGTAGGTTGCTTAGCTTCTGCCGCTATAATCCTGTAGAAAGGGGACCCAAGCAGGAATAAATCAGGTCTGTTAGCCCTTCTTCCTACCGAAGCATCAATGACGTCTTACTTGAATTGGGTACTTGCCCAACTCTTGCTTCAGGTTGCGTACCTTGTTACTTTGCTGTTGCCTTTTGTCTCAATGACACTCAGAGCAAATGTTCTATTGCAATGTTATCTGGGTATTCTTCAAATGTTGCTGTTCAATTGGTACACCAACACTGTTTTATTTCCTGACTAAATGATACTTGCAGGTTAAAAACTGTCTGAAGGAGAATGAGGAGCTTCGTGGCTTGCTGGATAATTTAAGAAAGGAACAGGCTAGGTTCCAGCCTGCAAATGATAAGAATGTCCAAGGAGGCTTGTTGGAAGCCAATAAGAGTGATCATGAATCAAAAATGCAGGGAGATGCAGTGGAATCTCTCTCTCTCAAGGTTAGGCCCTAAACCAAATATAGAAGAATCACTACTTTTAGTTGGTTGATCCTTCCTGTTAATAGGAATTTGGTTGCCATATGAAAGCAGCAAAGCCACTCTTCAGCAACAACAAGATATTGGTAAAAACAGTTGGGTGCATGTGTTTGGGCTCGACCTCCATTTGTTATTTATTTATTTCAGCCTCTGGCTACCATGTGCCTCTGTTTTGTCTAAAAAAACTGGTGGACCTGAACCTAGCCTATTGACTGCTCTAGTGAAGGATAATTTTTTATTTCCCCCATAATTTCGTACTGTGAAAAATGTATTAGCAAAGTCAAATTAGTGAAGAATAAAAAGAAGAAAAAGATCTTTGGAGTTAAATGATTTCTTAGTTCTTCCATCTCAGTTGGATTTGAACAGTCCTTTTCAGTCTTGCTATCCCCCTTGTCCATATACAATTTCTAGAAACACCATAATAGCTTTTAAGACCTGACAGATCTGATAGGCCTCCGAGTAATGTGATGTATATAGATGGAACAAGCCAACCTGTTCATGGGCATTAAAGTCCATCTTCTTTTATATACTTGTGGCCTTATTTTCGTAAATCTGATGTCTACATGCTGTCCTTATGTACCCGTCTAACTGTATCTGGCAAAGTTGATGTGTTGGCAGCTTTTAGTGGATCCCATATGCTTTCTTGGAATATTTAGAAGATATTATGTGAGCTCCGTGCCCGATTGTGTGGAAGGATGCTCTCAAGATCTGATTTTCTCATCTTATGTTACCAAGCAGGTTTTTAAAGTAAGAGTTTCACATACACATTTCCCCCCCCTTTTGACTCCCCTTCTCTGTCTGACTACCCTCGTGCCTCCCTGACAAGCTTGGATAGCATCCTCTTCCCTTGTGTTCCTCTCCCCTCTATGATGTAATTGTAGCTTCAATCAAACAGGTGCCAGTTCTTCCAAGATCTGTAAGTTAGGACTGATTCCAGGCCAAAATTAATGAATTCAGGTAATCTGGGATTGAAGTGGAGATGAGTGTCAAAGCCTATCTCTTCAGCTACACCAAGAGTCTAGCTTTGATGTCAGCTTAGAACCTTAGAAGTTTCTTCAATCTTGACCCTCATTGCCTAAAATTGACCAAAGCCAGAGCTGCAACAGCAGAACACAAGGGGATACTCGAATAGAGAAGCTTTATTAATTAAAAAAAAATCAATGGGTGCCTTCCACTTTGAGTGGAGGGACTTATTTATACATGATATGCTGGGGTCCTTGTCTGATTTGGACTCCCAACTGGACTCTTATTGAAAATTAAGTATCTTTCTTATCTTGGAATCTGAATTCATAAAGTGGTCCTATTTAGGGATCCAAATCAATGTTTAGGTTTGATATTCAAAGAGTTACTAATATGCCCTTAAAGTGGACAGAATTCCAATTCTGCCACTGACCATCGAACTAGGCTAGGAACTGTCTTAAAAAACTATCTATGCTACTGGCCAGCAGCCCTAGGTGTTGAGCAGCAACCACAGGGTCTTCTCTTGACCTTCCACTTGTTCTTGAAGGCTTGGATCCTGCGTCACTCAGTCCTCCCGCTACTGCTCGCTGCCCTTAGCCATGCCTCTTTTATTCCACACCCATCCCTGCCACCAATTCACCACGACCACCCTGCTTTCCCCATGCAACTCAGTACTCCTTGATCTCCTTCCTTCCCTTGTAACTCCATTTAGTTCTTGATGGAAACAGAGGTTTGAAGGTTCTCCCTGGAATTGCTGAGGTAGGTAACCACACTCTCCCCAAGAAGACCCCCAAGGCCCACAGGAATAATTAGGCTTGCTGCCCAGCAGCATTAAGAGCATATTCAGCAATAGGGGTATTTTGGTAATTTGGGAGTCCTACTCGAGCTCTGGGCCTAGTTATAATCAGGAGTTTGTTAGGAGTCCAAATCTATTTTTAATTTGTTATTTGAGTCAGTCTAAGTTGATTCACTAGAAGTCCTATTTTAAATAGAGTCCCATTTGAATTCTGTTTGTGATGTTAAGTACTGTTAGGAGTCTCTAATAAAGGCTATAATTATACAGCCTATGCAGCTATGCTCATTATTGTAGAGAGTTGTTGCGGCAGAGATCAAGGATAGAGTATGCTTTTAGGGTTTCAATTAGAAGGTATTCTCCTTTGGTAGCATTGCTGGTCTGCCTTCATTCATCCATCATCCATCCCATTCTCTGTCTGGTATGTAACAATCCCTAACATGGCTTCACCTTCCCCCCTCTCCACCATTGCACCATACTGTTTCCCCTTCCCTTCCCCATCTTCCTACAGACCCTAAATCACAAATCTCCTGAACCCCTTAGAATCCCCTCTCTTTCTAGATTCACAGCCCTCCCACTCCCATTTGCACTCGATCTAATTCCTGCTGCATTTACCATCTAAGAACCCTAAAATTTCCAAATCCTAAAGCCTAGGAGCTTGACTCTGAAAGTGAAAACAATAAGGTTCAGATTTTTGTTTCCAAAGTCCTAAGCCTATTATAAACTTAACTCGAACCCTGCCCGTCCACCCTAAACAGCCTAAAATCCATTAGTCTCAGGGTTTGTAACCATAAATTGACAGATGATCATCAAGGATATTGGTTTATTGACCCTCATCCAGTGAGGGTACATAAACTGCATATTCAATAAACCCACATTGGGAGAATGATGTCCTCCACTCCTCCAAACTGAGAGTCTTTTGCCATCAATTTTGTTGGAGTGGTACTAGAAGACGAATCCCTGGTTCCTCCTTTTCTTACTGATACTTTTTAAAACTTAAAACCGAAAAGTAACTTTGCCTGTTGTTCGTTATAATTCTGATGCAATGAAAAGAATAAGCTCATTATTGGTTCAGCTGGTGGGAAAATATCCTCACCCCTAGTACTTTAGTGTGTGTACTCATGCAGTTTTGTTGTTAATGGCTTCCAGTTGTGCCAGAGAGAATATGTCCTTCCACATATACTTCTTTATTTTTTATTTTCATGCAACAGTACATTTTGAGTTTTGGGTCCACCATGCCTTGCCCTTTCATGGAGTTTGTCCAATGGAGGATGCTCACCTTCATCCATCCAACATATTATAACATTTATTGGGTTCCTTAGGCTAACCTGGTTTGTTTTGATATTAGTATTACTGGTGATTTCTGTCTCTTTTGAGAGGCTCTAATGCCATCCATTTCATCTTGGCATAATTACAGTGTAGCATCACTTGTCTGGTTGGACAATCATGGTCTCCAAATCCAAAAAGAACTGGTCAAATGGGTTTTTGTCCAAAAACGAAAGGAGTTCTTCATTTAGTAGATTTATTTAGTTTTTTAATTGTTTTGTATCACCTAGGATTTTCCAAGATTAAGTTTCCTGGTTTAATTAGGAGTGATGTTTTCCTTTCGTTTTTTCCTTGTATCCCAACCATGGGGATGGTGAATTGAATAGAGATTCGAATTTCTCTTTGAGATGGTATGATTGTGTGTTCACTTTCCCCTTTCCCTGCAAAATTTCCCTTCTCCCATCCGGTTCTCCACCATATAGGCTTTCTATCAATGAAAGGATACATGCTCATCTTTAAGAAACATTACTGATCTTTATTGGATTCTCAATGTAGGAACAACTTACAAAGGAACAGAGCAGAGCAGAGGCATTGTCTGCAGAAGTCTTACAGCTTTCGGCTAAACTGCAACATGCTTTACAAGCATACCACAGTGTGACACGCCTGTAACACACTCTATCTCTCTTGTTTGTTTTGTCCAATGTTTTGCTGTTGTCTTATTATCAGTTAGTAGGATTTTTGATATTTTTCCCATATGAATTTGTGAATGCAGGTACAAACCAATGCTCTGGAACATTGAGAAGAATCTGATGAAAATGAAGCAAGATGGCTTTCCTACAGCTTCCACTGTACACGGGTAGACCAATCCGTATTCCATGTGCTTTATACATCCTCATCAAATGTATATTGATGGTAGTGTACAATCTTTATTTTCTTTAGTTTCTATTTCCATTTTTATTTGTTGGCAAGGGATTACCAGCCGTGTGGGGTGGAATCCCATGCTGGCAAATGCGGGCTGTATTATTTATTAGCCAGTTGGTGCCACATCTAAAGGCAGAATGTCAAAGAGAAAGATTTCCCCGCTGCCTGCGCTCCTTTGCATATAATTTTTTGCGAAATTAGATGCACTAGTAGAAGTTTGTGACTGTTCCTCTTATGTTTACCCACAAAAAAAGAAGAAAAAAAAAAAAAACTGTTTCTCTTTTATTTTTGATTTCTGCCGGGTGATCAAGTTTGTTATTAATGGATATGCAGTATGTGCATCTAGCTACTTTTTCCTCATAAATGGCAGTCCATTTTTCATTCTTCAGTGGTTTTGCTGTAGGGTGTTAGGGTTGAGTCGGGATCATAAATTTTGAGTCTTTTATCTTTTCGAAGTATTTTCACCTGGGGCCCCCTGTTTTGTGTTCCGCGGGGAGATGTCCCGACCATGGGTTTGGGCAAAGTCGCCTCCGCGTGCCGGTTTGGCCCCGCCCCGTTCCGAATTTGGTGTGATATGTCATGGGCACGTTTGCACTATCTAATTTGGTTTTTTTTTTTTTTTTTTTGCAAAGGGCTTTATTAAGTCGGGGGATGGGATATTAATATGCTCAGCAGAGTCGAACCCACGACCTCTTCAATAAGAGGTATTGGTTTCAACCACTAGAACAGCTTTGTTTTGGCTATAATATTTAATTGTTAAAAAAGTATAATTAATATCATTATAGCCTTATTGGATACTTTTATTTTTAAAAAGAAAACCTATTGGTAGGAGATTTGATTGATACTTTAATTCGTTTTATTATAGTAGTATTAGAGGATAACTTAGGGTGTGACATTGAGATATTTCCACATATTAAAAGTTATCAAGGCGGCTAAGTTCGTGGAGATGACCATGCTTCACTTAAGTAGATGTGATTTACACTATCTAATTATTAAAAGGATATAATTAATACTTCACATTATTAAAGGGTACTTTTGTTTTGTTTTAGGGTGACACATTATTAGGGGATACCTTGGAGAATGACATTTAGAATTTCTCATATATAAGTTTATACTTCACATCATATTAAAGCATTTTTTTTGGGTCTTGAAAAGCAAATAGGAATTTATTAATGGGAAGTTTAATGGATTTTTTTTTCTTTTTGGTAAAAGTTTAATGAATCTTTTAATGTGTTTTAGAGTGACATCAATATTAGGGGTTAACTTAGAGAGTAACATTGATCTAAAAAAAAATTCAAAAAAATAAATAAATTAACTCCAAAGGTTTTTTTTTAGGGGTATAAAAACGAAACAATCCAACTCTCTAATCATTGCAAATTGCAACCATGAAAAACCTCTCTTGCTCCTCATTTCTAACTTTTCCTCTTCTCCTTGTTCTTTTGTCCATTCTTAGTCCTTTCGTATGTTCAACACCCCCGAATTCTTTGTCCATAGACTCTTTTCTAGTAGTGGAAGATTCAAATGTTCTCATCTCTCCAGACAAGTCATTCACTTGTGGATTCTACCCAGTAGGCAAAAATTCATTCTATTTCTCAATTTGGTTTACCAATGCACCAAACAGAACTGTTGTATGGATGGCTAATCGAGACAGGCCTGTTAATGGCTATGGATCAAGAATTACATTGGAGAGAGATGGAACAATGGTCCTAACCGATCTCCATAACACAACTGTTTGGTCCACCACCACCACCACCAACACCACTGGAAGTAATGTGGAGAAGGCTGAACTCTTGAACTCTGGAAACCTTGTCCTGACAGACCCACAAGGCAATATCTTATGGCAAAGCTTTGAGCATCCCACTGACACTCTTCTCCCTGAGCAACTGTTCACAAAAAATATGAAGTTGATTTCTGCAATGGCAGAAGGTATGTTTTCTTCGGGATATTATAGTTTTCTCTTTAACACTGACAATGTTTTGACTTTAATATATGAGGGGCTTGAAATTTCAAGTATCTATTGGCCGGATCCAAATCCTGCCCTTACTATATATCAAGAAGGAAGAACAAACTACAATAATAGCAGAATAGCCATGCTTGACGATTTGGGTAATTTTGTATCCAGTGACCTATTGAAATTTTCTGCCTCTGATGTGGGGGATGGGATTAAGAGAAGACTTGTGATGGATTATGATGGTAATCTGAGACTCTATAGTTTAGATGAGTTAACCATGTCATGGGTTGTATCTTGGGAAGCTATCACACAACCTTGCACCATACATGGACTGTGTGGCAGAAATGGAATCTGCATTTATACACCCAAACCCCAGTGTTCATGTCCCCCAGGGTATGAGATGACAGACCCATATGATTGGAATAAAGGTTGCAAGCCTAAGTTCAACCAGAGCTACAACCAAGCTCAAGCAAAATTCGTGAAGATACCACAAACAGATTTCTATGGATTTGACTTTGCTTTCCAAGCACCTCTATCATTTGCAGCTTGCAAGGAGCTTTGTTTGAATAGTAGTGATTGTCAGGGCTTCACATACCGCCTAACAGGGGATGGAACATGTTTTGCAAAGAGTGCACTCTTCAATGGGTACAAGTCTCCAGACGTTTTAAGCAGTGCTTATTTGAAGGTTCCTGCAAGTTTGGATACATCAGAAGACTCTGCCCCTAGAGGATCTGATGCCTCTTGCAGATCCATTAGACTAGAAACTCCTTCAGGTTATTCAGCAATGTATGACACAGGGAGTGGAACGACAAGATGGGTTTATCTATACTCATTTGCTGCAGCCATTGGTGCTGTTGAAGTTGTTTTTGTTTGCTTGGGTTGGTGGTTTCTTTTTAGGATGGGTGTGCCTAAATCAGTGGAGGATGGATACCAAGCAATATCCAGTCAGTTCAGGAAGTTTACTTATGAAGAGCTGAGCAAGGCAACCAATAAGTTCAAAGATGAATTGGCGAGGGGAGGCTCAGGGATTGTTTACAAAGGAGTTTTGAAGGATGATAGAGTAGTAGCAGTGAAGAAATTGGGAGATATAATCCAAGGAGAGGAAGAGTTTTGGTCTGAAGTGACTACACTTGGGAGAATCAACCATATGAACTTAGTGAGAATATGGGGGTTCTGCTCTGGTAAGGTCCAACGGCTCTTGGTCTATGAGTATGCAGAGAATGGTTCATTGGATAAGTACTTGTTCTTCAATGTCTCTAGTAGCAATAGCCACAACACTAATAAACCCACTTTACTAGATTGGAAGAAAAGGTTCAGAATTGCTATAGGGGCAGCTAAGGGTTTGGCATACCTTCACCATGAGTGTCTTGAGTGGGTTATTCACTGTGATGTGAAGCCTGAAAACATCCTATTGGATGCTGATTATGAACCAAAGATTGCAGATTTTGGACTTGCAAAACTGACTCAAAGAGGTGGAACTGGTTCTGAGTTCTCTAAGATCCGTGGAACAAAGGGGTACATGGCTCCAGAATGGGCGTTGAACCTTCCTATCACTGCAAAGGTTGATGTTTACAGCTACGGAGTCGTGCTTTTAGAGATTGTCAAGGGCATTCGGCTCTCCAGTTGGGCTTTGGGGGATGAGGATGCTGAAATGACAGGGCTCACAAGGTTTTACAGTGAAATAAAAAGGAGAATTGGAAATGGAGAAGACTTATGTGTGGAGAATGAAGTGGATCCACAATTGAAGGGAAAGTTCAATGGTAATCAGGCAACCGTGATGGTCAAGATTGGGGTTTCATGTGTAGAGGAGGACAGAAGCAAGAGACCCACCATGGATGCAGTAGTTCAAGCTCTACTAGAATGTGATGATGAACTCTTAGTCCATTCAGGAAACATCATGTAATAACAATCTGTGTCTTATTTTAAATCGTTAGCTGTATGTTTTCTGTAGTTCTCAAGTTGGTTTGTGTCTTGTTTAGTGGTTATCTCCATCTCCTTCTGTTGTAAAACTCTAGGAACATTGTAATGGAGTTTCTAATATATACGTTATGTTGTGTCAAGGTATGGAATGCATTGATGGTTACCTATGCCTCTTCATCTCAAGCAATGGTGATGCAGCTTCGACTTCAATTGAATAAGTCGTAATATAGGTTTGCATTCAATGTTATTTGTACTACAATGACATTATCTATTCTTTAATATGTTGGCAAAAAAAAAAGAAAAAAGAAGAAGTTTCGTGTATGAGACCTATCCGATAAATAAAACACATTAATTTTCCAATCTACATATTGTAGCAGAGCTGGTAAACTTTTCCTCATCTGCAAGCTTCGGTTTCTCCTTCTTGACTGAATTTTTTTCAACTCTTCAAGGACAATAGGATAATGACACAATGGTTAAAGGATATTTCTTGGGAAAAAAAATGACTTAACTGAAAATGCAAAAATAATATACTATTCTACAATTTTAGGTGATATGTTAGTGTTATACCAATTCATCAAACATTTTCCATGTGTGTTTTTTGTCAATCTTCTTAGTGTGTCTCTCAAAATTTACAATGCATTAAATTAATTTGATTGTTCTTAATTATGACTATCTATTTTGAGCTGTCAACCCAATTTGATTCAAATTCAATTATAATTGCAATTGATTGATATATATCCAACATGATTTGATTCGATTTGGTCCGATCCGATTAATTCAATCAATCTGTTATCCGATATTTGGTTTCAAGTACCAATTGACACCAAAATAAATAGGTTTCACAAATATCACAATATACGAGAAAATGCTGAGATACAAGTGGAATTTGAAAAGAAATTGAAAATACTCAACCTTTTTCCTTTTGGAAGGAAAACTACTCAACCCAATAAATTGGAGTTACAAACCGAGTTCCTCGAGGGATCCAAACTCTTCACGAGAACCGGAGTCAGTGATTGGGAAAATTTAAAAACCGAGTTCTTCGACCTGATCCAAAATCTTATTTTGATATAAGTGAAAATTAAGAAATACTGAGACTAGTCAACCCTATTACTAGAAGTTGGTTTACAAACTGAGTTCCTCAACGGATCAAAATCTTCAAGAGAATTAGAGTCAGCAATTGGGATAATTTTAAAGGGAAGGTGGTAGTAGGATGGCCAGAATATAGCAGATTTTCAACCCGTGATCTTATTTGATCTTATTAGATTGAAGTCTTTTATGTGTGGGTTCTCTTAGTAGAATATAAACTAATGTTGAGTTTTCTTAGTGTGAAAAAATACGTCTTGGTCCCAAAGCAATTAATACTGTCTTTCACCATTAAATTTTTCAAAATTCAAACTTGAAAGCTCCAAACTAACTCTTAGCTACATAGTTTTTTTTGTTTTTTGTTTTTAGGAAATAAAGACTTTATTTATTTAACTGAAATCCCTGCGAGATTTTACACATTAAAGAGTCAAAAAGTAAAATCAAAGATAAGAAGGGGGAGAGGATAAATGGTACATGAACCAATCCTGTGAGATGGCCGTTGATTTAGCAAGTTCATCGGTTGCAAAATTGGCTTCTCGAGGGATGTAGGAGAATGAACACTTTGTAAAGATGCTGCTTAGCTTGAGGATATCGAAAATTAGGTGTGAGATTTTCCAGCTTCCACAAGATGAGGGTTGTGTAAGAGAGAGAACAAGCGATTGGTTGTCGCTCTCCACTTGGATATGAGTGATCTGGAGGTCGAGGGTAAGGCTGAGACCTTATCGAATCGCTTGTGCCTCGGCAGTAAGAAAGTCCTGACAGTCCATGCCTTGTCCAAAAGCAAACACTACTTGATGAGAAGAGTCACGTGCGAAACTACCAATGCCCGAGCATTTTGGATTAATAAATGATGAGCCATCCACATTAATTTGATCCTACCCGGAGTTGGAGGTTCCCACCGATGATGACATCCGAAGCTTGGGTAGTTTGGAAGAGTGGGTAACTGTCGAGTAATATCCCCAAAGTGCCCAAAGGGCGATAAGGATGTGAAAAAACTGCATTCTGTGAGGGGAAGAGCAAGCGGTAGCTACATAGTTGACATGCCTAAGAACATAAGAAACATGACCCTCTCCAAACCTATTACATAAATCACAAATATAGTGGATTACCCAAAATAAAAAATAAAAATAAAGTTACTAAAATCTATAATTAGGAACTCAATATCAATAGAAGGCTCTGGGCGAGAGAAAAAGAAAATAGAAGGCTCTGAGGCTTGAGGAAGTTCACAAGCTCCAAGTAGTCCAACTCGAAAAAAAACTTCTCCAACCTTCCCCTAAGCGTGTCTAGTAGAGTTGTTCAGAGAACCTAAGCATCGGCCATCAATGCTAAATGGTCTGTACTGGGCTTAGAGACAGCTAGCATAGCTTCCCCCTTGAATTGAATGCTGGATGGGCTGTACTGGGCTCAGAGACGGCTAGTATTCGTTCCCCCTTGAATTCCTAACAACAACCCCCAATCTCGCCAGGCTTGTCTTCTTCTTCTTCTCATAAGGCATCAACAAGAGTCGAACTCGTATCTTTTCACTAAGAAGTATTGGTCTTACCAATTGAGCAACCCTGCATTGGCAAGCTCGTTTCGATACCAAAGGCTGCATCCACATTGATTTAATGGGCAAATCTAGGTGGTGGGCTCCAAATCTGTTGTGGGCTATTGATTTGGCCGGTTGGGCTCCGGTTCCTTTTAATTTTCTGGCTAGAAGAAATTCATCTGCAGCTTTCCAAGCAAGTCGGCCCACTTCTTCTGGGCTCGAGCTAATGGTTGGTTTTTATTAACGTCTAATAACTTCTCCACGGTCACCTGCGACATTTTTTCCAATTTAAAAACCTGAGTTCTTGACCGATCTAAAATCTTTAAGAAAAGCTACAGAGACATGGTCACACCGTGGCCACTTTCTTCAAGTCATCACCTATAAATATCTTAGGCGGCTATATTGACTGAAATTGTTTCAGTTATGTGCATTGACCTTGGACCTTGCGTTCAAAATTTTGATTGAAATTTAAAAATAAAGAAAATTTTGATCAAAATTTCGATCCGACAGTCTGAAATGTTTAGCATTACGATCATGCACATCAAATGAGAGCAGGGTCTTTGACAAGGACGAGTGCACGGCAATGCTTTTTTTTTGTGGGGACAAAACAAGCATGATAATGCTTGTAAGTTGTAACCAAGAAGTCATGCATTGACACTGTCGAGTTAATATTACTATATTGGTTCTTATCCTTTAAACTTCAAAGGCTGGATCAAGCGAAAAGACACATGGAGAGCGCCATTTTTTTATTGAGAACAAAGCGCCTTATGAACAGGTTTCTTGTCTACAAAATTGTCAGGGTCGAGAAAGAGATTATGTAGAAATCTAAACCCGTTTTGCCCATCTTCATCTTAAGCTGCTGATTTGAGAAAGAAAAAACAGTTCAGAACTCTTAAATCTCTGTAGCCATGAGAAACCGCTCTTACTCTTCATTCCGATCTTTTCCTTTTCTGGTCCTCCTCCTGTCCATTCTTTGTTCTTCTGCGACTTCAACACCCCAGAATTCTTTGTCCAGAGACTCTTATCTATCAGTGGAAGAAGCTAATTCCACTGTCCTTGTCTCTCCAGACAAGTCCTTCACTTGTGGGTTCTACCCAGTTGGCATAAACGCATTCTCTTTCTCAATTTGGTTCACCGATACAATTAACAGAACTGTTGTATGGACGGCTAATCGAGACAGACCCGTTAATGGCCGTGGCTCGAGAATTTCATTGCAGAAGGATGGAACGATGGTCTTAACCGATTTCGATGGCACAATTGTTTGGTCCACCACCAATACCACCGGAAGTAATGTGGAAAAGGCTCAACTGCTGAATTCTGGAAACCTTATCATGACAGACCCACAAGGCAATATCTTATGGCAAAGCTTCGATTATCCCACTGATACACTTCTCCCTTCGCAACTGTTCACAAAGAATAAGAAGCTGATTTCTGCGATTGGAGAAGGTATGTATTCTTCGGGATATTATAGCTTCTTTTTTGACAGTGATAATGTTTTGATTTTAATATATGATGGACCTGAGATCACTAGTGTATATTGGCCCACTCCTGGGATTAACATATATCAACAAGGAAGAACAAACTATAACAGTAGCAGAATAGCCATTCTTGACGATATGGGTAATTTTACATCCACTGATTTATTTAGGTTTTCTGCTTCTGATATGGGGAGTGGGATTAAGAGGAGACTTGTGATGGATTATGATGGTAATCTGAGACTCTATAGCTTGAACAAGTTAACCATGTCTTGGGTTGTATCTTGGGAAGCTATCTATCACCAGTGCACTGTGCATGGACTGTGTGGCAGAAATGGGATCTGTATCTATACACCGAAAGCCCAGTGTTCATGCCCCCCAGGGTATGAGGTGACTGACCCACTTGACTGGAATAAAGGTTGCAAGCCTAAGTTCAACCAGAGCTACAACCAAACTCAAGCAAAATTCGTGCAAATACCACAAACAGATTTCTATGGATTTGACCTTGCTTACCAACTACCTGTATCATTTGCAACTTGCAAGGAGCTTTGTTTGAATAGTAGTGATTGTCAGGCCTTCACATACCGCCTAACAGGGGATGGACAATGTTTTGCAAAGGGTGCACTCTTCAATGGGTACAAGTCTCCAGACGTTGTATGCAGTGCTTATTTGAAGGTTCCCGCAAGTTTGGATACATCAGAAGACTCTGCCCTTAGAGGATCTGATGCCTCTTGTGGATCCATTACACTAGAAACTCCTTCAGGTTATTCTGTAATGTTTTACACAGGGAGTGGAACGACAAGCTGGGTTTATCTATACTCATTTGCCACAGCCATTGGTGCTCTTGAAGTTATTTTTGTTTCCTTGGGTTGGTGGTTTCTTTTTAGGAGACGTGTGCCTACATCAGTGGAGGATGGATACCAAGCAATATCCAGTCAGTTCAGGAAGTTTAGTTATGAAGAGCTGAGCAAGGCAACCAATAAGTTCAAAGATGAATTGGCGAGGGGAGGCTCAGGGATTGTTTACAAAGGAGTTTTGCGGGATGATAGAGTGGTGGCAGTGAAGAAATTGGGAGATATAATCCAAGGAGAGGAAGAGTTTTGGTCTGAAGTGACCACGCTTGGGAGAATCAACCATATGAACCTGGTGAGAATATGGGGGTTCTGCTCTGGTAAGGTCCAGCGGCTTTTGGTCTTTGAGTATGCAGAGAATGGTTCGTTGGATAAGCACTTGTTCTCCAATGTCTCTAGGAGCGACAGCCACAGCACTAGTACATCCACTTTACTAGATTGGAAGAAGAGGTTCAGAATTGCTGTAGGGGCAGCCAAGGGTTTGGCATACCTTCACCATGAGTGTCTTGAGTGGGTTATTCACTGTGATGTGAAGCCTGAAAACATCCTATTGGATGCTGATTTTGAACCAAAGATTGCAGATTTTGGACTTGCAAAACTGACTCAAAGAGGTGGAACTGGTTCTGAGTTCTCTAAGATCCGTGGAACAAAGGGGTACATGGCTCCAGAGTGGGCGTTGAACCTTCCTATCACTGCAAAGGTTGATGTTTACAGCTACGGAGTCGTGCTTTTAGAGATTGTCAAGGGCATTCGGCTCTCCAGTTGGGCTTTGGGGGATGAGGATGCTGAAATGACAGGGCTCACAAGGTTTTACAGGGAAATGAAAAGGAGAATTGGAAATGGAGAAGACTTATGTGTGGAGAATGAAGTGGATCCACAATTGCAGGGAAATTTCAATAGAAATCAGGCAACTGTGATGGTCAAGATTGGGGTTTCATGTGTAGAGGAGGACAGAAGCAAGAGACCCACCATGGATGCAGTAGTTCATGCTTTACTAAAATGTGAGGATGAAGCACAAGTGCATACAGCAAACATCCTGTGATAAAAACCTGTATGTATATTTGAACCATATGCATGTAACTTACGATATTCTTTTGGGGATTTATTTGTTGACACTTTTCAAAGTGTCGAATATTACTTTCTTTCTTTGTTAGTGTGACATTCGAACAATTTCTTGTGTAGGGAATAGTATCATTTCATGTGTATTCAAAAAGGTGTGTATGTTTGGCAGCATTCTTTTAATGGAAAAGCAGTCTTTGAATAATCTCAGATAGAGTGCTCTCCCCTCCCCTGCTTTAGAGAGCTAATAAGTGAGCCTGGATGAAAGAAGCATGTTCCAATTTTAAAACATCACAAACAAACAGTTTCTGGTCAACAGAATTCTTGAAAGTGGGTCCTAAAAAGAATGATATATCAAAATATATCAAACTGGAGCAATGTGAAAGGAAATGAAGATCTGACCTATTTCCTTCTGCAGTGAGATATTACTATACAAACTAGACAGACAGATTTGGGAGAGACATTCCTGAATCTAGACTCAACAAGTAAATTTTCATTGGTCCGTTAAACATAATTTTCCTTACCTAGACTGTCCTGAATCTCCCCATCTTCTTATTCTTATTTCTGTTTTTTCTTTAAATTAATGTCATAACTCCTAGTGATCATTAAAGTCATAACTTCTAGTGATCAGTAGTTCCCTTAGTTATCTTTGAATCCCTTTATTCTCATTGACATTTACCTTTCCAAAACTGTGCTGTATCTTTCATACATATGATACTCTATGTATGTCCAGATCCGGGGGTAGGCTCTCTTCAAGGTAGCAGATTTGGACTCCTATCTGATGCTGAGTCTGAATTATTTGGAATGGAAAGTGTCATAAGATGGACTTGGCATGTTATGCAATTGAAACTTGTAATATGGAAATTTTCACTTGGAATCCATGAGGTTTATTAAGTGGCAGGATTAGTACCTGCTTTTTGTGAACTTTCAGAAGCCCGAGTGTTACTGATAACTTGCATGTCGTTAACTTAGGATATTACTAAAGGTGACAGGTTTTGAGCACTTGTATGACCATTCTACTCTTGATAAGTAAAATGACAGATGTTCTTGACCAAATTGCCTTCTTCTTCTTTCTTCTTTTCACTTGCAACTCAAAACCCCACCAGAACATGCCACTGCCACCACCAGCAGTTGCCATTCTCCAAACACACTGTCCTGTAGCACTTGCAGATGATGGGCTTTGTTCCTATAGGTGAAATCCCGTATGTTGAAGGATGAGTCAGTAGATATGAAGGTTTCAGTGATTGTTTCTTCATTATAAAGATGCAGAGGAGGGAGGAAGAAGGTTGGGGAGAAGAAGTTGTAGGATGCTTGGAAGGCAAGAATCATTGTTTGAGCCATAGATTGCTCTGCAAACAAGTTCTGGAGTTGGTTTGTTGAGTGGGAGAAACTGTTCAATTTTCCTTTTTTATCTTCTCTGGTTCAAAGTTCAATTTTCTTTTAGTGTTTGCTTATGCTCCATGTCTAATTGTCTGGTTACATCTATCAATCTATGTTGCCATTTTGGGAGATTGAGAATTTCACAACTTAGGAGCATAAGTCTTCTCTTTGTGTATGCCTTGAGCTGGAGATGGGCTAATTGACAGAGTCAGTTGTGAACTCACTGCTATCAAAGCCATTGGTTTTATCATAAGGTTATCACACCTAGCAGGCTAGCAGATCCAGAGATGGCAATTCCAAGAAATCTGGAGTTTTATACCTGAGGGATATTTATTCAAAACAATAGAGCAAGAGTCTTAATCACAAATAATTCTGTTGCAGCAACAGCATTAGACCTCTTGACATACTGGAATCCACAACAGAAAATAATGAAGATCTTTCAACAAGGTGATCAACCTTGTAGCAACCGGTCTGTCTATCAAGTAATCTACCTAGGTCTCATGGTCACTTCTGAACTTTAAACTCCACTTTGATGGGTCTTTAGTTCAAATTGGTATAATTTTTGGAACAGTTTTGTTTAAATTATGTTTCAAAGGAGTAATGATTCAAGTCCATCAAGACCATTTCAGTTCAATAGTTTATAGTTTATTTGGTTAAGGCCAACATGAGCATCATACAATGTCTACCGTCTCTCCCTTTTAAACAGGCCTAGTAGTTATTATGGTGTTTTCAGATTCCTAGTTATAATAATCTGTATACAGTATAACGATAAGAAAATGATCATTGCTCAGCTTGTCATCTATCAAATTGAGAACAAATTGGACCAACATATGGATCATCCATTTAATTAAGAGAAAAAAAAAGTGACCTTATTGCCTTTTTTTCTTTTCTTTATTTTTTTTGTCAAAACTTTATTGCCTTAAGAGCCATACATTAGTATTAGTGGAAATGATAAAAAGTTTTAATTGAATTAATTTTAACGAGATTATGGGAATAGCGTTTCAGTGATTTGCGCTAGAAATTTGATATAATTATTCCGAAAACATGTTTTTGGTGTTACGAAACGCTGACTTGTTTTTTTTTTTTTTTGGTAATAAACGCTGACTTGTTCAGTTTTCTTTTATTTTGTTTTAAAGAACAACTCTGAAACAGGATTTTATTTGTAATAAATTTTATATTTTCTTGAAAAAAAGAAAAAGATAAAGGAAATCAATCTTCTACTCTTCATATAAAATGATAGAAAGGGAAACTTTTAGTGCCATTCCTTGAGTTACTTCCTAAAATTAATGTTACCTTCTTATTTTTTTTTAATTTTCCTAAATTGAGGTCTGCTCAAGCCAACTTACATGCATCTTAACTACGTCTTGGGAAGCATGGTTCTTACATATAATTTAAATATAATACAGAACTTCACATTGAGTGCTTTTCCCACCTTAAACAAGAGTAAAATTGGCTTTTAAAATTTTTATTTAGTGGTGACACATCATGTAACCCAATTCTTAATAGCATAAGGGCATTTTTAATTATTTTTTTGAGGGATATTAGATAGAATTGACTGTAAATTCAGGGGGTCAATATATTATTTTTCATTTCAGTTATCCAATTTTCAATTAAACTTTCTATTACTAGCACGGTTAGTTTTAATATTACCCCCCACATCGAACAGGAAGAAGATGGCAGAGAAGAACACAAAAAAATTTGTAGGAAAATAGAAATCATGTCTTTTAAGTATAGTTTTTTTTTTAATAAGTAAAACTTAAGCATAATCTTGCCATTTTGAAAAGTTTAATTTACTTATGTCAATACTTAACTGTAGTTTCCACAAAGATTGTCATTGGTATTTTTTCCCCCTATAAAGAGTATTTATGATTTTTTTTTTATAGGTAAATTGAATTTATTCAAGAGAACCAGCAAGATATAGCAAAAACTGAGCAACTAAGTCAATGAATGATCCACGGAACTAAAACAGGCCAGCTAGTTATGCTGGAAATGGACAGCACCTTCTTAGCTAAAGAGTGGGCAAAATCATTCCCCTCTCTAGGCATGAAGCAGAATCTGTAAAGAATAAAATCAACAGTTAAAACGACAATATCACAAAAAACAGCCTCCACTTCAAGGATCTAAGATTGGGCTAGGCCATTTAGAATCTCCACGAGCCCAAGTGAGTCCAAATGTACCATAACATTCCTTAGCCCAAGAGAGTGCTCCCCTAATAACAAGTGCCTCTCCAAGAAGAACAGAATTGAAGAGCCAGGGAGCAAACACTGCTTCTAGAATACTACTAACAGTCGTTCGAACAATAAATCTCAGTCCACCAGTATCACTTCCTTCCTTTAGAGTACAGTCGATATGATAAATTGCCTAACTAAAGAAATTGAATTAATTTTAAGGGATAATTCTGGTGTGATTAAAAATTCTCCAAAAAGAAAAAAATTCTCAAATAGGAAAACGTTTCTCGCAAAAACTAGTATAAACGAGTCCGGATTTGCGACCCCGTCGGGATCACAACCCGACGGCTTTTCCACACCAAAATACAGGTGGGCTTAGGGGTGGGTGATGAGAATTTTTTTTTAATATTTTTCAGCTGTGGAGTCCACCGATTTTGTTGTGGTAAAACCGTCCGACGGGTGATGATCCGGAGTCTGGACAGAAAATCGGAAACATTCCAAAACGTAGCCCCATGACCCTGAATTAGGGCTACATCCATTTTAGTCACGCGAATCCGACAGCAACAACAAAAATCCAAACGCGAGTAAAATCCACGAGCCCCACAACGCTTTGGCATCATTTCCATTGCGACGGCTCATTACATATATAGTAGCTTTTGCTTCCACGATAGAGAGAGGAGACCCGGAAAAGTTAAGAATCTATTCCCCCACACTCTCTATTCCCCCACACTCTCTATTCCCTACCTCTATTTGTTTCAGTCACTGCCGCAGCAGCTCCATACCTTCTTTGCTCGCACGATCACCATCACTCGCTCGCTTCCATTCGTACCTTGTGCGTCATTTCAACTACATTCCATTTCATCTTCTCTAATAGTGAGAGATCTGGAATTGAAAGTTATCGTGTGAATTGATCAAGATAATATGTGCTTTATCCAAATCTTCCTGTTTAGCTCCGTCGTGGAGATTTCTGCGGAAATTGCAGGAGACATTTTATAATGAAATCAATGATCTTGCAGCTCTGTTCTGTTGTTGCAGGAACTCAGTTACTTTGATTGACAAATTTAGCTGGTTTTTACTCTTGTAAAACAGCTCTGTGTTTGTTGCTATTTTTCTTGTCCTGCTGTTTTATCTCATAGTATTGTTAATCTGAAGGTCAAAAAGGTTGGGGTCGCACATGGCGATTCGTTACTCAAACTGTGGATCGTCGTTTTTTGCCAACTTTTCGAATGAGTTTGGTTCTATGGAACATTGTAACGAGAACTTGGCTGAGGTTGGATTACTGAGAAGTCGAAATGGCATGAAACCGCTGGTTTTGTTGATTTCTAAAGGCAAGAGCAATATATGTTTTTCACAGAGGGAACGAAATAGGTTCGCAATAAGCTGCATGTCGGAGATGCAGAGTGTGCCGGAATCCGGTGATCCAGGTGCTACGGTTTTTCAGCAGGAAGTGAATGCGTCTGTAGGGGAGGACTCTAGGGTTTCTAAGACTAGCTTTACTCTCGATACTGACAATGGTGGTGAGGAGAAGTACTCTTTAGATAGTAACAATGGCAACGGCAAAACTCCCTCGGGAGGTGGAGGTGGAGCTGGAGGAGGTGGTGGTGATGCTGGTGGCGGCTCCGGCCACGGAGATGACCATGAAGAAAAGGAGTTTGGGCCAATCATGAAGTTTGCGGATGTGATGAAAGAGGCTGAAGCTCGTGGGGTTAGTCTTCCATCAGACATGCTAGAAGCCGCTAAGACAGTTGGGATCCGCAAATTTCTTCTTGACAGATACTTCAATTTACAGGTGTAGATACTAGTCAAATTGTTTTAGTACAACGGACTGTTGCATGTGTTCACATTCGTTACTCTGTGTTTATTTATGTTTATTCAATTGACTGCAGGGGTCAGCTGGGCCGGTAGGGTTCGCCGTAAGATCCTGCTCGTTGCTTCGCAACCGAATGCTTGCTGATCCATCTTTCCTTTTCAAAGTTGGAACAGAGGTTTGTTGGGGTTTATTTGTGGCTTAGCTGTTACTTGGAGTTTATTATTTTTTAAGAACGGTAATCTCTGGTATCAACAGAGGTTTGTGGTTGCATGGATCACTTTTGGGTCGCGCATGTAATCAATCTGAACCAATTATCGGGTATAATCTTTTGAAAAAGTTGAGGGACTTGAATCTCTTCAACGGAGAAGCTGGTTAACAACCACGAACAATTCTACTCATGAGGAATTTAGTCTATACGTAGGAGTTAAGGCACCTCCATTGTTTATTGTGCCAGGAGTTGCAACATATTTAGATCTTTAGCTGTTGCTATTGATATTTTTTGATGCAGATAGTCATTGACTCTTGTTGTGCAACATTTGCGGAAGTTCAAAAACGAGGCAAGGATTTCTGGTCAGAGTTTGAGTTGTATGTGGCAGATCTATTAGTTGGCACGGTTGTGAACATTGCTTTAGTTGCCATGCTAGCACCCTATGCTCGTTTTGGGCAACCAACTGCGTCAAAAGGTTTACTTGGATGCTTGCAAGCTGCTAATGCATCCCTCCCTAGTAGGTTAGTATTCCATGGAAAGAGAAACTCATTATGTTGAATTTAAAATTTTCAGGGTAAGTTCTTAGCTTTATAATGCTCATAGTTTATTGAAAGTGACATGTACCAAACAGTTGTGCTCTCTTTGCTCTTCTAGCTTACTGCTTTAAATAATAGTCATTGGTTAAACCCGTCTCATAATTTTATTTTTGTAGTGTCTTTGAAGCTGAAAGGCCAGGATGTAGATTTACAGTGCAGCAAAGGATTGCAACGTACTTTTATAAGGTAATATTAGACAGATTTATTTGACTACCATATCTGTGGAAATCTAACATCAAATAAAAAGCTTAACCTCTATATTAGTTCTCAAAGAGCAAATTGAATTTCTCTTTGGCTTCTTTCTCTTTCGGCCTCCAAACCTTTTCATTTTCACAAATTGTTACACAGTACATGTTTAATATTTCTTTCACATCAGCTAAGGTTGATTTGCATATTCTGAATTCAGGGTGTGCTGTATGGATCAGTTGGGTTTGGTTGTGGTCTTATTGGACAAGGAATTGCAAATTTGATTATGACTGCCAAGCGGTATTATTTCTTCCTGTCATATGATATATATACTTTTTGGGTGTATTATTAATTTGTTTGTATATGTGTCTGAATTTATGTTAGTGTGGCATACAATTGGTGTAAGGGTTTATCTTTTGTTATTGTAACTTCAAGTATGCCAATACTAGTTAGATGAGCATTAACTTTTGGATTTCTTTAATATATGTATGTTTTTAGGGGGTTTAAGAATTGCAGTATACTACTACCAGAGTATTATTTGAATTAATGGTATTCCATTATGATTGTTAATGGTCAGAAGCATATTTGTAACTGTGCACCTCCTTGGTAACTTGCAAAAGTATATGTGAAAGAAATCAAGTAGGGCTTTAGTCTCCTAGTGACCCATCCTTTCTCTTCTTTCTTCAATTTGCCATTTGTACTGTTTCTGATATACCGACGGGGTGAAGCCAAGTTTTCTGTGGGGGCATTAAAGTGGATGAGGAGGGTATATAGTGCACAATTACAATAACCTACAATAGGATCTATTTGCCAGAATAATAATTAATACAAGTTACCCAAATAATTTTCTATTTTTTTACAAGAAAATGTACTATATAAGAGGCAAATTGTGAATGTAATGTTGTTTTATCATTGTTTGATTTCATCTTGAAATCGTGGTATATTTAGATTGTTCCATCTGTTAAGATGTTAGAAACCAGTCTTTGACTTGGGCAACTTTCTTGAGTTGAGAAGAAAGATGGAATGTGGCGACATAAAAGAAGAACCAGCCCTACACAAGGATCAATGGAAGAAAGAAGAAGTTGAGAAGAGAATGCTGAGAAACATAATTACAGATGGAAGTTGCAGTCAATTCTTAGCTGTAATTAGTGGGTTGTGGAAGGTTTTCCTTTATTTTGAAAAAAATTCTCGGCATTTTCGAACCCATCACTCCTTTGCTTTTTACCATCTGAGAGAGAATTCTTATTAGTGTGATTCGAATTCAATTCATGCAATTCCACTCTGCTCTTTGAGGTTAGCAGGGATCTATTGTGTAAGTATAATATTTTTAGTGCTAACTTTGCTCCCTGTAGTTTGTTGGCCAGGTTATGGAGAACTATATTGTGATTGGTCTCCACATTCCAATCAAATGTTTCTCATGTAGCTTAATCTTAAACTAGAAAAATCCAGCTAGAGGCTAGTCCAAACGGGACCGCTGAACTAGGGGACAAACCACAAAATTAAGCGAAAACAGAAGGTGTTGTAAGGTGAAAATTCTGCCCTTGGTTTGACTTCTGTACTTGAGTGATAGAAAGATAGAGGGATGATACAGAAAGTTTTCCCTCATCTTATTTTCCACTGAGAAGTACACCTTGGCCTTCATTGGAATCTACCAAGGAAGACACTGATTCCTCAGCAGCAACTACTCCCACCCTTCACCTGCAGTACACAATTGACATTCGTAAGGCCTATGATTCGTCTGGATGAGTTGGGAGTTTGTAGAGGTTGCCAACGGCTTAAGGGCATTCCCCAGTCCTTGGTACTTGGATTATAAGTGCACCTCCAGTCTCCACAGCACCCTTCTCAGATTTGATCAAAGTTAATCCATCAAGGGTGCCTCATGACATTTTTTGTGTTCATCTTGTTTATAATAGTTGCGTTGGAGTTGCCTAGGTGGTTGCCTTGGATGCCTTAGTCACCTTGTTGGTTTCGCCTTGATTCTTACTTTCCAAAACCTTCCCCAAGTGCATGTCCACGAAGTCGTTGCATCTTGCATTCAGAGATGATGTAATCATCTCTAGTGGTGCTGATGTTACTTGTTTCTCTGGGGGTTTGGCAGCTGTGGACTCATTCACCACTCTGTTTGGGCTCTTGGTGAACAAGTGATAGCCCCCCCCCCCCCCCCCCCCCCCCCCCCCAACAAAACCAAATGTTCTTGGCAAGGTTACCCAAAGCCGTTTCATAGGATTTCAATGAATCACTGAGAACATTTTCAATAAGATACCTAGGCCTACCCCTTGTCCCCTCGATGCAGAGGTCTATCATTGCACCTATGCTGGATTCCATTCTAAGGGGACAAAGTTATGAAACTCAAACTCCTACCTTATGGGGGCAGAGTGAAAGTAGCCCACTCAGTTTTGCAGGTTTCATATGTCTATTGGTCAGGACCTTTTGGATTCCTTTTGCAGCTGCTTTCCACTGTTGAGTCCTCAATGAGTGCTTTCTTGGGAAGGGCAACAATAACAGATATCTCCAGTCTATCAGTTGGGATAACTCAGAAGGGAGGCTCAGAATCTGGCATGTCAAGGAAGTGTGTTAAGTGAGCATCATCAAACTCATTTGGACTATTGGAAGGTTGTCTTGAGACAACGTGGTATATGGATGGAAGAAATGATATATCATAGGTGCCTCCAACAAGATTCAATTTGGACTGCATCCTGTACGATGGATTCATCTCTGGTAGTAAATAGATGCCGAATCTTGAGCAACCTGGAGAAGGCTTTTTTTCCTTTAAGGTGTACAAATTATTCATTACCAAAATTAAGAGGATAGCAGCCCCCAATACAGGTGTGGGAGGAGAGGAAAAAAGGGGGGGGGGGGGGAAGAAAAGAGAAAGCTGAACAGAGGAGGTAAAGGCTCACAGAGAAACAGAGAAGTACCCCAGGAAACAGCAAAAATGCCTATTTCTTGGGGTGTTAATACGAGTAGAGGGAACAGCAATTGAGAACCTTGCTTTAATTTTAAAAAATGGAATCCCAAATTCTATGGAGAAACCTAGAATCAGAGGTCCATTTCCTCTTATTATGTTCCATCCAGATATGTAACTTATCCGAGAAATGTGGGTGGAAGAATATAATGCTCAGAGTTTCGGTTGGTTTGGGTTGAATTCGACTTGTTCGACTTACCCACCCAATACTTTTTATTCCATGTTTCAACAGATTTGCAGATTTCGTCTCCCCTGTTTTGACTATTTTGACTCCCTCCCCCATTTTCAACTCAAAAATCTGAATTTTCTTGCATACCTCTGCTTTCCTTCGCCATTCATCCTCCTGATTAAAGGTGGACGAAAGGTGATTTGAAGATCCAAACAAGGTATGGGGATGGATCAGGATCATCTTTTGTGGATTCTTATCTCTAGAAACCCGTTGCATCCTATGCACCCATCATCCTCTTACAATTTCAGTGACCCATTCCTTTGGTTGGGATATCTCTCTTATGTTGATGATGAGACTTATAGATGGGTAGTTATGGACTACCAAAACAGCTCGGCTCACACCATGTTATGGGATGTGTATGTTGCACATTCAGAGGAGAGGCTGAGGCACATGCAGTAGTATGTGGCTTGTGGGATGGTCCACTGAGGGAACTTGATAGGACCCCAAGATCATGCCATGTGGCAGAGAGAGAGTGCTAGGGTTAGTTGAGGGGTAATAAATAGGGGGAATTGAGAGGAGAGGGCATGGAATGTTATGTGAGTGAGTTAGGGCAGCCATTGGCTTTGGGCACCATTGGGTGTGGGGGTGACTGGCACCATTGAAACCAGCTTTATCCTTGTCATTTTCTGGTGTTTTCGTATTAATTTTCAGAGTGAATAGAAGGGTTTTTATCAGAACTCATTATGGAATTAAGGCTCATGGAATGAAGTGGACATCTTGGCAATCATCTCTTTTGTTTCTTCAGTTTATGGTTAACTTCATATTGTTTGTCATGGGACGTTGGTTGTATTAAACATTTGTACATTAGATTAGAACCCTTTAAGAACATTGTATGCCAAAAATCAGCTCAAAAAACACTCAGGAATAAGTCAGGTGCCGAAATTTCCAGGAAAAGTTCCCTGCTTTCCGCCCATCTCAGCAAGATTAAGGCCAGATCTCGTTTTCTGGCTGGCCAAAACAGGCCTCGAAACTGAGGTCTTGAACCTTGAATATGGTCGATGGCAGTGCAAAAAACTAATTAGCTGTTTGTGTCAGAAATAGGAGATCCAGAAAACATCATATGAACGCTTATCTGTTACCTTTGAAAGGATGTTAACTTTCTCCAATATTGGAGTTGATGGTTTGTGATACCTATGGCTGGATCTTTGGCACCTCCATGGCTTCTTGGCACCTATGAGGATCGAATCAGATCCGACAACTCTTGTTCCTGAGATCATAGAGGATGTGTTTGGGCTGCAAAAGAAATGTGTTCAAATTCAAGTACAGGTTCCACCTCCATATGCTTGCACTGAATGGTAAAAGAAGCCAAAGTCTGCTATGTTATTAGGGAAGGTTGATCATCTGACCTGGACAGCATTATCCAACATTTTCAAACATTTAGATTTCAATACTTATATAATATTAAATGACACATTGGTGATTTCAAATCCCCTTGGTATTACTGTTGGATTCACCCTCTTCAGACTGTATCGGCATGTGGGACCTGGATGAGTTGGATGGTTTCCTCACCCGCAGGTCAATACAGTTAAGCTTAGATATGACCTCTTATTCCTGTTTGTTTCCTATGATTTTCAGGATATTTTGCAGCCAGCTTACTTGGTCCAGTTCTTTGATTATAGTTAGGTAACCCATGCAGAATACTTCATATGTATCAATTCCAAAGGAAATAAATGATATGACTAAGATGCCAAGCCAATGTTATATGTAGATGAAAGGGAGCATCTGGAATTGGGGATGCAGGATTTGATTCTGGTATGAAGCAACGTTTTTGGATAGATCTCATATTTAGAGATAAAGCGCACTGTTGATTAGGCCCTACAAATGAGATACAGAATAGTCTGTTCAGATAATTTTCAGCATTTGACTGTCGATTAACATTGAAGTTTTATTCTTTTCCCTGTGCCGTAGTAAAAGCCATGGCTGTATTCACCTAATTTTTCTGATTGTTGGACATGACAATCTCTTGTGGGCCCTGTTTGGGCCCATCTTGGATCAATATCTTGTGAACTACTCATAGTTGTCATGGTGTCTAGGCAACCTAACGTGTTCGATGGGGTCTAGAGGTAAGGTGGCACCAATACAGCACCAAAGGTGACCAGTATCTGTATCAATTTGATAACTACCGATCAAATAACCTCTCTTATATAATTGAAATTTCACTGATCATGGCAATTGCAACTGGTACTGATTGCTATATCCCCTAATACATATATGCATTTGTTAACCCGTATGTACATTCTGTTATTTCTTTTGGGAAGCTTGAGCAACTTTGATTTTACTTCCTGTGGAAACTTACTCTTCATGAAATTTTACTTGTTCTTGAGATGATTCCTTCTGTATCTTTGATTTATGCAAACAGGAGCATAAAGAAATCAGAAGAGGATATACCTGTGCCACCTCTCTTGAAAAGTGCTGCTCTTTGGGGTAATGCGTTTTAACTCCAATGTTCATTATTCTGTCTGGGTATCCTCGTTACACTGAAATTTTTGTTGTCAGTTAGTGTGGACCCTAGTGTCTGTAAGGTTTCAATGACTATTTCTGAAGTCATCTGTTCTGATTAACTTTAGGTTCAGTTGATAATTGCAATTCATGGTCTGGTTGCATTCTTTCTATGTCTGTTTTTCGGATCTGAACTTTTATTTTTCTTCCGTGAAATCTTTACCTACAAATTTGGGGTTGACTAGTGGAACTTGTTATGCTGCTTCCTCTCGTCTTTTCTTGCAACTTCCTACTGATCTTCTCCTCGGTGCTCCTTGACCTATTAACTTTCAACTTTTTTGTTGTCTTTCCAACTGGTATAGTTCTTGACATCAATGCTTTTGAGCAGGGATCATGATTGTTATCTTCCTATTGAGCATTGAGATACCCAAACCTGTACATTAGTTGTTATTGTCAACTCTTTTCTTTTGGCAGTTAGTATTTTGGCAATGGATTCTAGCGTCTGTTCATTTAAGTGCATGTTTGTGGCCTCTCTCTGCTGTGCACAGCAGTGTATTTTTGTACCAAATGATTGGTTGAGATTAAAAGTTTAATTTTAAATTTTAAAAATCCTCAGCCAATCATTCGGTATAATATGTGCACTGCTGTGCACAACAGAAGATGTTTTCTCCTAATGCTATATGTGATATAAAGACTCTCAACTGCTCTTCTCTGTTGTACTCCGCTAATTGGTTTCTCTTTAAACATTCAGGTGTTTTTCTTGGTGTATCTTCTAATACCCGCTACCAGATTATAAATGGCTTGGAACAGCTTGTTGAAGTCTCTCCTTTGGCAAAGAAACTCCCTCCTGTTGCAATGGCGTTCACTGTCGGTGTGCGATTTGCTAATAATATTTATGGCGGTATGCAGTTCGTGGATTGGGCCAGATTGACTGGGGTCCAATAACATCATACTTTTTATAGCCCAGTTAAATTATCGTATTTACATAATAAAAGGAGATGGAGATGAAAACTTCGGCACGCAGATCTGCAAGCTCAGCACAAAAGCCTGTGCAAGTTCCTTGGAGGCCACTAATATCATGAGGTGGATCTTATCAAACCAGAGAAAAGCCATCCAAATTTGTAATGAGACTTATTGTTCTGTCACTATTTGGGGCTGTTTTTATTTATCAGTATTACCATAGGTATTTCATAATGGCTTTGTCACTAGCCACTGTATTTCTAGGGTAATACCTAGCTAGATTCGTGTATTTGCAGTTCTTTATGATTTGATTCTCTTTATCCGTTGCTTCTATAGGTTGTCCGAGTCTGCGTTGGCCATTTTCTTCTCAAATTGGAGTTTAGCAATGGGGAGTTCCGTGATGGGAATGTGTTAGAGGCAACAACAAGAAAACGTAAGTTACCATTAGATCGGGCTCCAACAAAGCCTCACAAGCAGGTATTGCTGGGGCTGTAGTTAAAGAGAAGCCATCACAGCATGAGAAACTGGACATGAGGCGCTAAAAATCTGAAATCGAATAGAGGACATATCCTTAAGAATTGTGATCAGGGAGGGATATACGGGCTAATCTCCATCTGAGATAGATGTATATATATAAATTGCAGAGAAAGCAAGGTGGCATGATTTAGAGGCAGCGAAGGTCCAGGAGGACAAGGATAACTGCAGGCAAAACGTTTGTTACTGGGTGTTTTTACTAGGTTTCGAGTTGAGGAGGGTTATAGTCATTCGTAAGGGTGTCAATACGGTACCGAAACCGTTTAACCGTACCATACCATACCGTTTTCTGGGATTCAGTATGGTACGGTTTCAGTTTCAGTTGGTATACCGTTGGTACATATTGTATACCGTACCAAATACCGTTTTTTGTACCGTTTTCATACCATATTTAAGGTTAGTTTTGTTATTTTAGTTTAACCTCTAATAGGTTATTAACCCTAAGTCCCAATGTTTGTGACTTTGTTCCTCTCACCTCTCTACCACTCTTGAGCCTTCTTCAAGCTTCAAGCTTCAGCAGTTCAGCCTTTAATTCGGGACTTCGAGTTCAAGTTATGCTTCCCCTCACATTATGCTTCCATCTCAATTGTGAAATACCAACTTAACTCTGGACATCAAGGGCTTTAAAACCAAATTCCCATGGCCTGTTTACCTAGTCAATTGAACCAGCAACCCACTAATGGCCCTCATCCACCAAGGCGCTAGCCGGATTTTAGATTAGTGTCTTATATTGTCATACATATCAGTCTGTTTTCTGGTTTGCACCAGAGATGTCATAAATTTGCCAAAGAACGAGAAGAAAATGAAGGAGAAGTTAATTGAATAAGAGCAATTTCAATGGAAAATCCATAGTTATGGTTAGATGCATAGGTACCAGATGGTGGTGGTCTGGATAGAGCCTCAAAATAATTCCACAAAAAATTTGTTTGATCAAACCTGAGGCAATGGATGGATTAACACGGACAGGCAGGAATGGTCAGAACCTAAATCATCAGTTCATCTTGTTTACAGTAGATTGTTGGATTCAGCTGATCTAATTTACGATTTACGATAGATAACTTGATCACGGATAAAACATAATGTAATATTTTTGGCCAAATTAGCCCAAAATAGGCGAGCAAAAAATTCAAGGACCACATCGTCATGAGAGCACTAAACTATGTTGTCAGAATCTGATGGCATTTTCTTATCTCATGTCCATATGGATTCATTTTAAGGCACTTCCCTTGATATTTTGGGGCTACAGAGAAATTCGGTCTGCCATGACATGGCTAGATAGAACCCTGTTGCTTGAACATGGCATATGCAAAATCAATCAGTTGTGATCAGCGCTGGTAATTGGGTCATCCTTCTAACACCCTTGTCATCATGAAAAAAAAGACAAACGTTCTCATTGTAAAAAATGAATAATTTTTTATCTAAAGTAAAAGAATTACACTCTAATTTCCAGTGTAAAAAAGGGGACAAGGTTTAGTAGGTATTTTACCCTTCATGCACGTTAGGGTTCATTAGCAAACTAATATGATTTTATACCGAATTCATACCGTACCATATACCAAATTGTTCCGTTTTTGTGGTCGTACCATATAAATTCTGTACGGTACGGTTATATAATGACAAATTGACAATTTGAAATGTGGTACCATACCGTATTCACACCTTTTAACCGGCAATGCAAGTTAAGACTCTTTTAAGGGGCGTTTGGTTCCATAATTCTTTGGAATCTGATTCCAGGGAATCATGAGTCCAAAAAAAAACTTGTTTGGTTAAAAATGGAGTCGGAATCCAGCACCTGGAAACCACGTTTTAGTGTAAAGAACCGAATCCACTGGAATCACCCGTATCGTGAAATTTTTTCAAGGTTCTTCGTCTCTGTGACTCTTCCGTTCCGTCGTCGTCGAGGACGGCTGCTTCGTTGTTCTCCAGCTTCGATTTGGTTTCTCTAGGGAAGCTCTGCGAGTCTTCCGTTCCGTCGTCATAACATCTGAGTTGGTTTGTTGAGCTCCAGCTTCGATTTGGCTTTTCTAGGGTTCAGTTTGTCTCTTCGAGTCTTCCATTCCGTCGTCGTAACATGTCTGCTGGTTCGTTGAGGTTGAGCTCCAGCTTCGATTGGGCTTCGCTAGGGCTGAGATTGTCTCTGCGATTCTTCCTTTCCGTCGTCGTAACATCTCTGCTGCTCGAGTTATTTTACTCTCAGACAGTCGTCGTCGAGCATTGGTGATTCGTTGAGCTCCATCGCTTTCTTTTCTAAGCTTCGATTTGGCTTCATTCACACCCATTTCTTCAAAAGAGATCCAGAAAAAAGGTAAATCTCTCTTATATGCCTTCACTGCAATGGTTCCAGGTCTCTCTCTCACTTCTCTATCGTTTCTGCAATGGGTAAAATAGATGCTGTGTTATTTTTTGATCTCCCTCTAGATGATGAGGGACAAGGATGTTGGTGCCTGTTCCATTGTTTTGACTTGTTGATTAATTATTTGGGATTTGTATCTGTTGGATAAAGGGGAATCCATTTGTTTGGTTTGGTTCCATGTGTAGTTCTTGGTTTGTCGTTTTCTCAATGAGCCATCTCCCTATGCGATGTTAAATGGAATTGTAAATCAAAATTTTCTTTCCTACCAGATTGAAGCAGAATATATTCAATCACAAACAGAAAATGTTTGGTTGCTGTATTCATTCCCTTGTTATGAATACAACTGGCTAAACCTAAAATCCATAGCCTACTTACTGTGTTCAGTGGTGAGCTTAAACATTTCCATTTTGTTAAACTACTTCATCTTATCCTTAACAGCACTTACCTTTAATACAATTCACACAGTACCAATTCACTTATTTTATCTGACCTGTGTTTGTGATAGTGTCCTTAGAGATTTATTGGCTTAACACTAAATAGGATCCTAGAGCTAGGGCTTCATTCTATGATTAAGAATTGATGCTCCTTGGGTGTCTCCATGGCCTGCTTTTATTCTTTTTATGGATTTTTCCGTGCCCTTGTACTGATGTATTGTGTTGGATCTTGGTCATTAGTTTGGGATTTGAACTCCAGCTATTTCGAATGGTTGTTAGTTAGCTATTGTGATGGTTGTAGCTTTTGAATATCTTTGATTTGAATTTGCAATTCTGTTTGCTTCAAAACTGAGTATGGGATAGAAACTAGGAAGCTTCAAAACCCAAAGAAGCATTTATATAAATGACAACTGTTGAAGAATCCATACACATGCATTGTCATTTTCTTTACATCATCACTAATTTTCATGCTTTTATTTAAGTAGTTTTTCATCTGTTCAACTATTTGGTATGTGGTGAATGGATGTGACTCCAGCTAGAGAAGTTTAAAATGATGCATTCTGCTGCTATCTCTTTGTAACATGTGCAGCAAGACCCATTGCCCTTATAGCAAGAAGGTCAACCAGTTGCTGTCAGAGCTAAAAGCAACTTACAAGCTCATTGAACTGAATTTGGAAAGTGAGTATTCTATTTCCTGCAACTCTATTTTGATTTTTATACTTCCAGGCTGTTGAAGCTACAAAGAATGTCGATATGGGCAACAAGGAGCTGGCCCAAGCCCTTCAATGCAACAGCCATGTCGATTGAGTTTGGAAAAGGCTGGACCAGCCCATCCTTGTTGCAGCTGTACTTCTGGATTTAGGCTTGCTTGGACATGATCTAGTAGAATTAGGATTGAACCTGAAGTTTTTGTTCTGATTGCAACCTTTGGCTTACTTAATAATAATAAGTGGGTATTGTCAAATGGGTGCAGAAATTAGTATTATTTTATAATTATCTATAGTTTAACTGAGCAAAATAGAGTAAATCCATGAGGAAAGCAATAGAAGTGTTTAACAGAGCAAAACAGATTTCATTCACACCATGTCATTGTCTTAGTTTTGTAGAATTCCTTTTGTTAGTAAAAGCAATACTACACATTTCATTTGGGTCCGCTCTCATCAAATTGCTCTCTTGTTTGTAATTTCCCATGTAAATTAGTCTTGGACTTAATATTTATTTATTTTGGTGGATATCCAGTAACATAACTCATTGTCTTCAATAACATGACTTTTTTTTTGTTGGTACAAATCTTCTAGTACATGATTCACTTTCATAAATTCTGAAAAGATTTCCTACCATCTTCTTGTTATGCTTTTCTATGGCACACTAATTGGGATCCACATAGCATCCCTGTTTATGCTTTCCTGCAAGTTGTTAATTTCAAGCTGAGATCAAATTGTCTTGCTTGCTTTCTTTCTTTTCTTGTCTTTCATTTTCTATGGAAAGAGCCAGTCAGAAGAGGACCCAAATCCAACAACTAAGAAACAAAGTGTGGGACAAGGACAAGATTCAGCTCATATTGATAATAATGCTGCACTGTTAGGTTCTGATATTAACATATCAACTTTCTGAGCTCTTAAATTCCACAACAAGCCATGCCCAGGGTTTTGTTTCTTCAGTAAGGACCACTGAAATCTTTCTGTACAATGTATAGGTTGAGGTTGTGTCAATACAAATTAGAGTAAGGCATGAGGCCTCTTGGACTTTAAACATCAAGCTACCAATCCAATCTTAGACTCAGAGCAGACAATCTCAAAGGGAAACACAGCAAAGCTGAATAGCAAATGTCAAGTTATATTAGTCACGGAGATTGATTTTTTATTTTTTATTTTTTTCTTGGGGGTGGAAAAGAAAAATTCGGGGTGGGGGGGGTTTACAAGTGGAGGCTATAGACCTAAAATGAAATGGGTTTGTCTTCTATTATTTACTTGATCTTTACTACAGTGATGGATGCAACATAATATCCAATTCTTATTATTTATGCAGCATAATGTTGGACCTAGTTGTTGCTTAGTTATCCAATTCTTATTATTTATGTTTGTTTTATTTTCTAGGTTTGTGTTAAGTTGTTCATTGATGCAATTTACTTTTCCTGTTCAGATATAGTATATGGATGTTGGATGGTCACATTTATTGTTCATGAGAAAACCAATATCCTCAGCCAAAGATTATGTTTTTGCTGGGGCCACATGCACACACTTACTAAATTTTTAGATTGGGGGCACCATGTGGTGATAGCTTGCTGATTGTGAGTCACAGGTTTCTAATCCTTTGCTTTCATTTTAGATCTGTATCCAATTTTTGTCTATATGATCACATTTCAGGTCCTAAATTTAGAGAACGCATACGCACGTTGTTCAACATGAATGACGAAGAGTTGGTAGTTGCTCTGGTTGGCGCAGCAGTTGTCTACGTAATTGAATACATTAGAAGAACATACGTTGGGAGGCAACCATATCGAGTAGATGTTCGGCGTGGGTTTCTTGAAACCCAACACTTTATTGGTGGCACCGAGCGTATATGTCGTCAGGAAACGAGAATGAGCCAAAAATCCTTTTACAGCTTGGTTAATTTATTGCGTACGAGGGGGCTGTTAGAAGACAACAAATTGGTGTTAGTTGAGGAACAAGTAATGATATTTCTACATTGTGTTGGACACCACATTAAGAATTCGACTTTAAAGAACCGTTTTGGGCATTCTGAGGAGATAGTGAGTCGACACTTCAATAGAGTGTTAAATGCAATGATGAAACTACATCCACTGCTTTTACAACCCCCAAGTCTCACCACACATAAGAAGATAGCAGATAACCATCAGAGCTTCTACCCATTCTTCAAAGATTGCGTTGGAGCCATTGATGGATCTCATATACCCAGCATGGGTACCGTTGAACAACATAGGAAGTTTCGAGATAGGAAGGGTCTTATTACACAAAACATTTTAGCTGCATGCGACCATGACAAAAAATTCACGTATATACTTGCTGGTTGGGAAGGGTCTGCATCTGACTCCCGCATTTTGGATGATGCTCTCCATAGAGACGGAGATGGAAGATTAGTGGTTCCAAATTGTAAATTCTATCTTGCTGATGCTGGTTTTGCCAACCAAAGAGGTTTTTTGAGTCCATATCGAAATGTTAGGTACCATCTGAAAGAATGGAAGAGGGGAAATCAAAGACCCAAAAATGAAAAGGAGTTGTTTAACTTGAGGCACGCAAGGTTACGCCACGTCATTGAAGGTGCTTTTAGTTTGTTGAAGAGTCGCTTTAAGATATTGGCAACTCGAGCGGAGTTTCCTTTCAGAACTCAAGTTAAGATTGTGATAGCTTGTGTACTGCTTCACAACCACATTTTAAACCACGACTCTTTGGAAGAAGAGGAGGAATGGCTTGCCCAGGAGTCGAGGGAGGGGTCAGGGCCAACAACAGCTTCCTCTTCCGCACCACACTTGGGGGAAGATGAGGAAAGTAGTGATTCTGATGAAGATGAAGAGAATGATGCAGAAGCATTCCGGAATGACTTGGCAATACAGATGTGGAATGCATATGCATCAAAAAATGTTAATGATGAAGACATGGGATCAGAGACTGATTCAGAATCAAATGATTAAATTTTAATATGTACTTCAATTTGAATATACTTGTTTGAGTTTGTGTTTGGAGTGTACCTTAAATGTACTTCAAATCATACTTCTAACATTTGAAGCAATCATAACTTGTTACATGCTTTTTGAGACTACACATTCCAGTCATTAGATTCCTTCAAGATTTGGTCATACATTCATGATCTCTACTGGTGAAGTCTATAAGTTTGACGAAATTCTGATCATCTGATCTTTGGATATTTCTGTCTTCCTTTTCTGTCCCTACCTTCAAGCTGCTATTTTTACCTTTCTTGTTAAGTTAATTTTGATATTTAAGCTTTTCACCCAAAAAAAAAAAACTTTGATATTTAAGCTACTGCTTATGTTACATATTGTTGAATGACTGACCACTTTGATCCTTGGTTTTTGAATTCTGGCTTCTTTATTGAATTGTAGTTAGATGCCTCATTCAAACCAAATCTGAAAAGTAGGAAATGTTGATGTGCTTTCTTAATTGCAGCTACTATTCATATTTCATAGCTTTATACGAGACACATTTAGTTTCAAATGCTGAGTTGATATAGCCATACCTACTAAAGCCATTTGGTCACCCATTTTGAAAGAAGACAAATGACTTTGCAAGAGATATTTTGTTGCAAAATACTGATGAAAATAATGTTCATGATGATTCTGTACTTTTGAAATTGTGAGAGTATTTCTTCTTTCTTATTTTATTTTAACCTGTTTAGTCCTAATTCTTTCATGGCATCTGTCTCAGTTTTTGGGTAAGCCCCTGAAGCCGGAGTTGTTTTAATTTCTCCTCCGCTAGTTTGAGCTCTTGTTGGATGTCCAACCCAGGCATCATGTTCAGTGATTCACCCATCCTGAACGGTTTCTCCAGTATGATTCCTGCTTGTTCTCCTGCCACATGACCTGGCAAGAACCCAAACATCTCCATAAAAGACACTTAAAACTAAAATTTCGTTAAGCTGATTAAACAAACAGATTCGTTGCTATTCTAACCTGTAGATACATGGAGAAGCATCTGTAGCTTGACACATCTCTTTGCAAGGCTGAGAACATGCTTAGCTCCCATGGAATTCACATTCAAAGCCATGTCGTATCTACACATGCATGCATGCATAGCAGTAGGAACTAATTTACAGGTCGCTAAGAGCTCTTAAGGCTTGTTTAAGTTGAAAAAAGTGTTCAGTCAACTGTATCAAAAGATTCTTGATGCTTGACTTGTTTAAGTTGCACTATTACAACTTCTTTGCTGCAGCTTTTGAACTTTGAAACAGCCTCTCCTTTGGAGCATGGTTCCATCCTTCCAGTTCCAGATTCTGCAGTAGTGGAAACCACATGCATTGTGATACTTCTTTTATTATTACATGATTGGCTTTTTCATCAGATTGACTTCTGCCCATCTTGCAGTCGGTACTGATTTTGTTTTCCTCTTGACATTACTCTTCATATTTTTTATCATGGCACCCAATTTGCCCCTCGCCTGTTTATAGCATTCTGAAGCTGGTGACGTGGTATCATAGACAAATCAGCCAGGGAATAGCAAGGTTATGATAAGTACATTTGCATTTCCTTCTCAACTTGGTTATCTTTATGCTCCTCTGGGTTGTACTGACTTTTAGGGTTTTGCTGCTGCATATTTATCTCATGTTACTATATGTTGCACTTAGCCCTACCTGAAAGAGTTTAATCTACAGTTTAGAAAAGAGATTTATATTGATGGAACTGCCACATCTCAATTTCTGTGGACCTTCTCAATTATACCACTGACCATATAGTGGATTTCCTTTTGCATTTTCAGATCTAAAGTTAAACAAGTTAATGTTTTTTCTTGAATAAACTGAATGTGGAAACTGAATCTCATGCAGGTGAACTTAAGCCTAATTTTCAGATATAGGTGGGTAAATATTGGTTTAGTCTGTTAATATGTTCTTGTTGGTGGGTCATCTGTTTCAGGTTTACTTTCATAAGGTTGTGCTTGGAATGGAACAACAACCTCCATTGTGCTATTGCAGGGAAGGAAGGATGATTCTAATGACTTCCAGAACAAGAAAAAAATTCTGGTCGAAGATTTTATAGGTGCTCAAATGGTAGTAGGCATCCAAATTCTTTTATTTGGGTAGACAAGATGTGGGAGACTCAAACAATTGAGGAGGGTTCTACAGCTTCAGCATCATATGATAGCATCAATAAGAAAATTTTGGGTGTTGGATGGCAAACCCCAAGTGAACACGTGCACACTCAAATTCTGTTGGACCAAATCACAATGTTGGCTATTGGATTCTTGTTCTTATGTGTGGCTTTTGTTACTTTCTTATTATGTATTTTTTTATGCAACAACGAGGTAAAAACATTTCTCTTTTCAACATGTATTGTTAAAGGTGCATTTTATTTCTTATGTTCCACTCATGTAGTTGATTAGATTGTCATGGGGCACAATTGAGATGTTAGAAGGACCAAGCTCGATTTGTTAGTAGATGTTTCTATTTATAATATATGTTGGGTTGGATGGGTTGCAGGATTGAAGAAGCTCCTCAAGTAAAGTAGTAGTATAAAACATTAAATGGGTCATTTTCTAATATTTGTTAGATGTTTCTATTTATAATATGATGGTTGAGTACTTTGGACAATTTCTGGGTTTTCATGACCATGACCAGCCATCTGTTTCTTCACAAATTAAATCAAGGTTTGGTTTTGTTTTTACTCTTTTTGTTTTAATCTCTATTCTATGAATCTTTCTCACCTACTAATTCTTTTTTCAAAGAGGCTTAAATAGATTTGTTGTTGTTTTGTTCTACAGGAATCATCATATCTAAAACACATACCTGTTGTTGTCATCATGTCCTCTGAGAATGTACCTTCTAGGATTATCAGGTAAATTTTTTTAGATTTCTATGATATGTATTGCGAATTAATTTACTACTGAGTATCAATTTATGATAGATTAATAGTGAAGCATATTTTCCCATATTAACATAAAAAATCACCTAAAAGCTGAGATGGGTTTGTCTTCTATTATTTACTTGATCTTTACTACAATGATGGATGCAACATGTTGAAAGCATTGAATTTATTGAATAAAAGCTTTGCATGAGGGGCTGTTTGTAATTTTAATCCTTAAATGCATATGAATTCTATATTTTCATCACAGCTATCAGGTCATGATTGCCTCCCAATTTGGTTCTGATTTTAACAACTAAATAAATCTCTCCCTGATCAGTGGTAGTGGTAATCATCACCGGGTCATAGCTGTAGGTAGCACCACGCTTAGATGTGATTTCACCAGATGTTTTTTCTGTTGTTTTCCTTGAAAAGAATATGAACTGTAGTAAATTTAATTGCCTGGACTGCTTCATATATTCTGAATGACCATGAGGCCTTCAAACCAACCCCATCTCTCCACCTTTTCACTCTGGAGACTTGTTAATTAAGAGGCTAAAGAAACTGAAATGTCAAAGAATAAAAAATGTGATGCCCAACCACAATGTGAGCTTGGTTGTTGTTAATCAGACTTAATGGAAGTAGTACCACTGTAGTAATTAGTAAATGCTGGAGCTTCTATGGTGGTCCATCTTTTAGAATAGTAAAATGAAAACTAGTATGATGATTATGTCAAAGATTATAACTTCTATGTGCCTTCTTGGTGTATAGTTTATGGTTGATGATTAGTCAAATGGTTTATAAGCATTGAATTTATTTTCATCAGGGAATCTGAATCCGATAAGGATTTTAGCTTCAATGAGGTATTTGTCTTTTCTTAATCAGCTAATTTTTCAAAAGATGAAATATACCCAATCCCACTCTTAGTATTCTATCTTGTGTTTTGCATTAATTCAATTTGAAAATTTGCAGATTGTCTCATACCTGTTGGTATCTGCGGGATCTACAGCTATTCAATTTACGATTAACTTGAACAATTCAGGATTTCTCTATAATTCATTCACTGATTCATCTTTTGCTTCACTGAGTATGGCTTTGCTGGCCTTCTTGGCAATGCATTATCAGCGATATTGTCAGCATTCAAGCTTTCTTCTTAGACATGTATTCGAACTGTTTCTTGTAATTACTTTCATCACTACTGTATGGGTCTCTCTCTCTCTCTCTCACACACACACACCTGTTGTTCTTTAAATCTTTTGTATTGGTTCCTATACATGCAATGGTGTTGTGTAATGTATTGATGTAATTGATACATTTCATCTATTAATGAATGAAGCTATTTTGTATATATATATAGGTGGTGAAGGATAGCATGCAAAAGTTGGTACACGAAAAGCATATGATAGACTAGAATGGGTCTTTTTTGAAAAGATGCTTCTTCAAGTGTGTTTCAAGGTGGAGTGGGTTACTACGGTAACTTGAGCTAGTTATAGAAATCTATTTAATGGAGCTACAGGGCAAATGGTATTACATACCATCACGGGGTTTAAGGTAGGGAGACCATTGTCTTCGTATATATTCATATTATGTGCACAGGCTCTTCTAATCTCATTGAAAACGTAAATACGTTAATGTAAGAGCAAATTTCTATTGCTTCCTTTACTTAGCCTCTATTTACTAAAATTTTCCCATTCAATTTTTCATATTTCATACTTAGCCTTTTAGTAGCGCTCACACACAATCAAAAAAAATTGTTAGTGCAACTTGGAAAGTTGATGGATTAGGTTATTATTAAGTAAATAAGATTGATGCATTGGATTAAATTAGTTGCTTAAGTTTGTAGTTAAAATCCAAGAAAAAAACCATTTTAATGTCAGAGGATCAAATACCTTACTAGTGACATCACTTTCACCAAATCTTACTAACAACCATGGGTTCAAAAACCTTTTAGGATGAACTGGTTAACAACTGTACTAAATTGGAAGTTAGAACATATAATTGGGTTCTAATAATTTAATGTTTAATTACTGATATTTAATCTTGACAAAAAATGTGTCTCAATAATTTCATAGTTGATGTATTGAATTTTGTAAATTATTGTTATGTTCTTTGGTTAATCAAATAAAATAACAAAGCAAATTCACTTTCAAAATCAGGGTAACTAAATAGTACTTCAGACAGATTCACTTTCAGAATCAAAATAACCAAATGCTTGATTCTAATAGATTCACTTTCAAAATCAAGGTTACCAAATGCTGATTCTGACAGTTTCACTTGCCAGAATCAGGGTAACCAAACACGATTTTTTTTAGTAATATGATACTATAGAACCTAATTCCATAGACTCATGATTCCCTAGAAACATGATTCTGAACCCGATACCACAGAATTGCGGAACCAAACGACCCCTTAAGTATTAAGACCACGTAACCAACAGAAACCATGCCCACGTCAAACCGAAACATGCAGTATTAGTAGCAAGGACAAAACCACAAACAGATCACACAATTGCCAAGGATTCCCGTTTAGTAATACCTATTCTTAAAGGTTACAGATCTTGAATGTCCCAATCACCAACCCTCCGAATCAACAAAATCTACAATCAAAGTTGGTGCTACTAGAAGAAATTGAAACAGTTAAAAGCAGCTCGACCAGTATATAATTATGTGTTCCATTCTCCTGCCATCCGTATGATGAACTTGATCCACCAAAGAAAGTATTCTTCAGAAGAATGGATGTCCTTTTGAGTCCAATCATTGAAGAAGGTTGCGTCACGGAGTGGACAGAACCATCTTTTGGCATCCACAACCTCCACAAATAACAGTGTAACCAGAACTTGTGTACAAGAATACCAGAGTTCTCCATACAAAAGGAAAATGCCAAAGGAAAGAAATACAAGGCTTTTTCTGAGCCATAAAACAGTTACCTTCAAACCCATAATTCTTCAAACTCCCCTACAATAATAATTCAACAAGACTACTAATACCTGCTGAATGGGCAACACCACCAATCATACCACATCTGTATTCCCTAAACTTTTATGAGAGCTGGAAACTCAAATCTTCACCAGGCTGCCCTAGGTTGCAGTGGAGAAACAATAACTGCAATTCGATAGGCTACCCACAATTAGTGTAGATGCATATACAGAACATAGATACCGAGATTATACATGCTTAAATTAAAAGATAACACACTAAGATTATACATACTTATATTAAAAGATAACACTAAGATTATACATCTTATATTAAAAGATAACACGCTAAGAAATGCAGTTAGAGTGGCAATAAAAATGCCATATAAGTTTAGAGGAAATTGCTTCAGTTCTCAATAATTGTTCCCCTTCGAATGTTTACAGAAACCTCAATTCTCAATAAAATCATTCAAACAGGACATTTTACAGGGAAGACTCCTGTGGGTCTAAACAAGTGAATAACCAGCCATTGACTGCAAAACAACGGTAATATATTCACACAACATCACAGTAAAAGAAAGGAAAACAAATAATTAATATGTGTGTGTGTGTGTGTGTGCAATAGGGGAGACAGAATTCATATCAAAACATCATTTCAAGATCCAATGCTCAGAAAAACCAAAATTGTGAATCTGGAAAAGCAAAAAAATGAAATTTACTCAACATATGAACAATTCAAATGAGAAAGAAAACATTGACTATGATTACCAATTGTATCCCGTCCAAATTATATTTAAGTGGAATGGGCCTAAAAATCAGCTAGGCCTCTAACCATAAATTTATCCAAAAAGGAATCCCTTAGCTGATACATCTTAAAATACAGACCTTGAAATTAAATTTCCTTAATTTATTTAGCTGGATTCATCCATGTTAAGAGGTCTCTCTTCTCCATTCTGAGCTATAAAATAGACAAAGTTTTCTATTCAATGTGTAAGGATGGAAAGGCACAGCCAAAGGTGCAGCTTGCACCACCAATTTAGAGAGTGCATTTGATAGCAAGACTGCTCTCCAAGAATTCCTACACAAGTTTCAATTAATAAGAATGGTTACAAATGGTGGATCTCCTGCTGCTGGGCTGAACTTCTGGCAGCACTTCTTCCTTTTTTTTTTTTTTTGTTGGGTGGTGTGAGGGGGGGGGGTTCGGGGGTGTTCTATTGTACATTGACATGAGGATTTGGTGTGAAATGTGTCGCCAATTTGGCACTTAGTAAAACTGCTCCTGCTCTCAATATCCTCTTTAGTTCCAAGGAAGAAAGTTCTCTTCCCAGGGGATCTGTAGTTGCTAGAACTAGGGTTTTCTATATGAGACCCACAACTTGGGGAACCACCACAGATGGGAATTTGCTGCTGGCAGAAACAGGAAATGGCCAGTGAAGATCTATCACATTAAATGGGATAAGGATACTGATAGAGCATAGAACACGACTAGAACAAAGGGGGTCAGGCAACTCAGGCCCCACATAACCCAAAAAAGGGACTACCTCAGCCTATGTGGGGTCCAGATTCAATTACATGAAGGACCTTATTGATTGCAGCCTCAGCAAGACCATCAGGTAAGGTGCTTGCCGAACATAATCGCAAGAAAAGAGCAACATTTTCTCAAGAATACAGCAGCCTAAACTTCCTTAGTTCCTTGAGAGATGAAGAAAGCACAAGGGACAATTTCAGCACTCTAGATCCAGTCAGCAGTTGCCCTGGCCTGGCTGTGGCTGGAATGGGATGACCTTTTTGGAGCCCTATGATGAGATGCACCACATCAATCTACTTTCTCCTCTAAATGGGGCTGTTCAGAGGAAAACCTACATTTGGGCCGGAGGCCCCCCCCCCGGCAGCTTCTGAAAATTTTGAATAGTTTCTCTAATTATTCCTGTTTTTTCTCTTCCCACATGTGAAATATCACTATTTCACCCCCCCCCTCAATATTGAGATAGTTTTTAAAGGTAAAATAATGCGTATAAATGTCATTTCAAATTAGAAACTAACTCTCCAATCCCTATTTATTCTCTCCTCTCTCCTCTTGTCTTCCTATTTATTCTCTTCTCTTTCTATAAATGTGGGTTAAGGAAAATTTGGAAAAAAATCTACTCCATAATTAGGTATTCTCTCTTTCTTAGTTTCTTTTATTTTTTTCTCTTTTGTCATTTTTTTTGTTACTCTATTTATTTGATTTTATAGTCCCTCTTTCTTGATTTTTTCTACTATTTTTGTTATTTGATTTTATATTGTGAATGAATATCTACAGTTAATAAAGTAACTAACTACCATTGGTTTGCATCTCCTACCAAAAAAATAAAAAATTTGGTTTGCATCTAATTTTTACAATTGAAATCATGTGCCATTTTTTTTTGGAGTATTGTTGCTTTAATTTACCTATATTTTATTAGGGAAAAAATATCATTATCAATAATTTACTTTTATTTTTTATGTGTGGGCCCCACAGAATATATATGGGCCTACATCTTAATATAATAAAATAATTAAGAGGTGGGACCCCCAATGGATCCTACATGGGCCCACACAATATGTGTGGAGGTGATCGGGACTCTCATTCTTCACCCCCCCCCCCAATGTTGAATCCTAAGGCTGTTGGTTGATATACCATTTCATCTTTTAGTTTATTTCAACATATATGGGCCACTAGACTATGTAGTTCTTTTAAGAGCTTCTGTATTTGATAAAATGCTTAGTTTGTTTAGTTTTCAAGTTTGACTTACTTTCTCTTGTACGTAAGAAGTTTTCTTTACGTTGATCCATTATTGAAACAAAGTTTTGAGTTTGTTGTACTCTCTCTCTCATGCAACTCTTTTTCTTCTTCTCTTATATACTTGTTTTTCCTCTTTCTTGTTTCCACTTATTAAGTTTTTCTTCTTTGTGGTATTATCTTTGCATCCACACAAGCGAATTTCATATACACCCCCCCTAGGTCTACAAACTAATACATTTACACCTTCAACATTTTATTCTATTACAAATGTCTTGTTGTGCCTAACACCATTAGTTTTAAAAGAAAAAAGACAAATTTGTCCTTGTTGGATCTGCTTATAAGTGGGGGGAAATTGAAAAATAAATACTAAAAAATCAATAATTGCTATTCTATACCTGTTATAGCAAACACCACGAAATAACGAATCGGAAAAAAAAAAAACAAAAAGAAAACACAGAGAGATTTAACGTGGTTCACACACCGATATGGTATGCTATGTCCACGGGCGAAGAAGAGTTTTCCACTATGTAGAAGAAGAACAGAAAAAGATCTCACAACCAATTGCCAAGAATGGTGTTACAAGAACTCTCACCCCAAAACCTTTTTTGAAAATCTCAAATCTCTTAATAATGTGGTAGGCAAACATAAGATACATATATATAGATTCCAATTGGGTAAACGGGTCAAGCCATCAAATCGGGTCGTAGTCAAAACATAACAAATCTCCACCTTGACTTGAATTCTCCCATAAAGTAGAACAATCTTCATCTTCTCCAAAAGCCTCTTCATGGGCTAAACTCTAATGCGATAAAGTTCAAGCAATGCTTGAACTTGCCAGTGCATAATGGCTTTGTCAACATATCAGTTGGATTATCTTTAGTACCAATCTTCAATACCTAGATAATGCCTTCAACAACTACTTCTTTGACATAGTGATACCGAACATCAATGTGCTTCGTCCTCTCATGATACATTTGATCTTTAGTCAAGTGAATGGCACTTTGGCTATCACAATAGACAATAGTCACCTCCTGAACCATGATGAGTTCTCCAAACAAACCACTAAGCCAAGTAGCTTCTTTAACTGCTTCAGTCACTACCATAATGCAATTGAAAACCTAAGATGAGATGCAATTGAAGTGCTAACAGGTTTTGCATCTTTCATGCCAAAACGCTCCAACACCTTCTCTATGTATTTTTGTTGAGATAGCCATAGCTTCCCTGCCTTTCTATCCCTCTTGATTTCCATACTATGAATCTTTTTTGTTGCCCCCAAGTCTTTAATCTCAAACTTAGGGTTTAATTATTGCTTTAACCTAATAATCTCATCCATATCTTTAGCAACAATTAACATATCATCAACATATAACAGGAAATATATGAATGAACCATCAAAAAATCTTCTAAAGCATTCACAATAGTCATATTTGCACCTACTATAACCCAAAGTAGCCATGACAGAATCAAACCTCTTATACCACTGTCTAGGAAATTGTTTCAAGCCATATAGGGACTTTTTCGACAAGCAAATCTGGTCCTCTTTTTCTTTTACAATAAAACCCTCAGGCTGATACATATAAATCAGTTCTTCTAATTCACCATGCAAGAATTGAGTTTTCACATCAAGTTGCTCTAATTCAAAATTATGCATAGCAACAAAAGCAAGCAAAACACAAATGGACTAAGCTTAACAACAGGTGAGAACACATCATTAAAGTCAACACCTTGTACCTGACTATACCCTTTTGCAACCAATTGTGCCTTGTATTTAGAATCTCCATCACCTTTGCTGGATTCTTTCTTCTTATAGACCCATTTGCAACCAACAATCTTCTTCCCTCTAGTACTTGAAAAGCTCCCATGTTTGATTTTTATAAAGAAATTCAACCTCCTCATTCATGGCCAACAACTACTTTGAAGAATCCACTGAAGAAATATCTTCTAAATATGTTGCAGGTTCACTATTATTGTATCTGCAATAGACAATGCATAAGCAACAATTTCAGCATGCACATATTTTTGTAGTGGCCTATTATTCTTCCTTGGACTATTTTTGGCAACGTAGTACTCCTCTTCCTCTTAATTCCTTGGAGCACCTTCTTCTTAAGTAAGAGTGACCGGTTGATCTGAAGTTGACTATGCTTTCTTTGAAAATGGATCATCCACTTCAAATTCCACCTCCCCATAATTAGTCTGACTTTCATCACTGTGAATATAGGTTTCTTTTCAAGGATTCAACAAAACAGACTTATCAAAAGTCACATCTCTGCTAATAATAATTTAAGATTATGTGGATCAAGACACCATAACCTGAATCCATTAGCTCCAGATCCATATTCAAAAAAATTAAACTTCTTAGCCCTAGGTTCTAACTTCCCATCATTCACATGTGCATAAGTAGGACATCCAAAAACTTTTAAATTACTGTAATCAGCAAGTTTATCTGACCATACCTCCTCTGGAGTTTTGCATTCAATAGTTGTGCAGGAAGACCTATTTACCAAACATCCTGCTATATTTACTGCTTCCGCCCAAAACTCCTTGCCTAATGTTGCATTTGACAACATGCACCTTGCCTTTTCTAACAAGGTTTTGTTCATATACTCTGCAACTCCATTCTACTAAAGTGTCTTCACAACTATATGGTGTCTTGCAAGTCCCTCATTCCTGCAGAACTCATTGAAGTCTCCTTCATAGAATTCTACGCCATTGTCTATTTTCAATCTTTTAATTTGCTTCCAGTTTGCATCTCAATCAAAATCTTCTATTGTTTGAAGTAACAAATACTTCATTTTTGTGCTTTAAGAAGTAGACCTAGACCTTCTTAGAATAATCATCAATAAAGGTAAATAAATACCTGGCACCAACTCCCTTAGGAACCTTGGATGACCCCCACAAATCTAAATGAATGTGGTCTAGAGTTCCTTTGGTCCTGTGAATAGCACTACTGAAACTAACTCTATTTTGCTTTCCGAACACACAATGCTCACAAAACCCCATCTTTCCTGTACTCTAACCACACAATAGACCACTTTTGCTTAATGCAATCACCCTCTTTCACTCAAATAGCCTAGCCTCATTTGCCATAATTTTATAGTATCTAAATCAAAAACTGATGAAGCTGCAAAACAAATCCAATGATTGTAGTACCTTGCAAGACATACAAATTACCAACTTGCTTTCCTTTCATTAATAAGAGGGCACCCTTACTAACCTTTATGACTCCACCTTCAACTGTGTATTTGCACTTGTTTGTATCAAAGGTGCCTAAACTGATGAGATTTTTCTTCAACTTAGGAACATGCCAAACATCAGTTAGAGTTCTGATAATACCATCATGCATCCTAATTATGATATTTCCCTTCCCAACTGTATTACAAAGAGAATTATTCCCCATCAACACAAGTCCACTTCGAAAAGATTCATAAGTAGAGAACCACTCACGGTTAATCACTCTCATCTTTAGCGACACTAGCCTCTGAAGAGGTTTCTTTCTTTGGTTGGTTAGTACCACCACTTGCTTTCTGTTTGTTCTAAAGTTTGTAGCATTCGGATTTGATATGCCCCTTTTTCTTGCAATAATTACAAGTCGAGTTTTTATTCTTTGATTTTGACCTAAACTTCTTCTCACTGTCCGAATTTCTCTCAGTATTTCTACCTCTAACCGTCAAACCAACGCCCTCAGATTTGGTTGATGTTAATTCATCATCAATTTTCTGTTTATTCAAAAGATTCGTTTTGACACCTACAATTGAGATTGTCTCTCTACCATAAATCATGGCGTCTCTAAAGTAGCAATATAATAATAATAGGGTTATATCTTCATCATTAATTTTAACATCTATCTTTTGCAAATCATTAATGATAGAGTTAAAAGTAGCAATATGAGATTTGAGAGAAGTATCTTCACTCATACACAAAGTATATAACTGTTCCTTTAACCTCGACTTGTTAGTGAGGGATTTTGTGAGGTACAAACTTTCCAACATTGACCACAATTCTGCCAGTTTTCTCCCAAAGAACTTCTTGCAAAACTTCGTTCGATAGGCATAACTGAATTGCGATGAAGGCCCAATCATTCATATCATTCTAATTTTCTTCAAATATAGCCTCAGATCTCTTCGTCTTCCCAAGTATAGCCTTCTTCACTCCTTGCTGAGTAAGAACCGCCAACATCTGAACTTCCTATAAACTGAAATTGATGCTCTAGTCGAATTTTTCAATATCGGATTTCGTTGATGTAGAAGCCATGGATAATACCAGTTTGGTATAACAAACACCACAAAATAATGAATAAAAAAAGAAACAAAAGCAAAAACACAGAGATTTAACTTAGTTCACACACCGATATGGTATGTTATGTCCACGGGCGAAGAAGAGTTTTCCACCTTGTAGAAGAACAGAAGAAGATTGCACAACCAATCGCCAAAATTGGTGTTACAAGAACTCTCACCCAAAACCCTAATCGAAAATCTCTCAATAATGTGGTAGGCGAACATAAGATCCATATATATAGACTCCAATCGGGTAAAAAGGTTGACCCATCGGGTCCAGTGATGTTGAGTCATCACTTAACCCCATCATTCTAATAGCAGGAGCATGATTGAAATATAATTTGACATACAATGAGTGTAAACATAACATAAGGAATTCCAAGGATGTACATGTAATAGATTGTAAAACCAGGGGGTATGCATGTAATTTTCTCCATACACCCCCTTTTGCCAACTGGCAACAGTAGCAGTCCCCAGGTTTCTTCTAAACTCTACATTGAGCATAAAACCTACTTCCTAGCACAATCAGAACCTTGGAGGACCAGCCTTGAAAGTGCTCTCTGTTGTGTGAACCAAACTGTTACCAGAATTTGCTCCTCCATCCATCAGTGGTAATTGCTCAATTCAATTGATAACTGCACATCCAACAGCCATTGAATCACTTTGGACTGACTTGAATTCAGAGAAAGAGCAGGTAAATGACTTGCCATGGAGTTCCAAGTCCATCAAAGATTGCTTGCCTGGATTTGATTTCTTTCGTCCAAGTGTGAGTGTATTGTCTCCTCTTCTTAATCAATTGGAAGTGAAAGGTAATCAGATAACAGAGACTGACATTACAAATTTACATATACTTCTGCTTTCTGAACTTTTACACATCTCTAGCCAGATTCTAATAACAGAATGGCTTTTATCTTTATTTAAATCCAGTTTGTTCCATCTACTGTATTTTATTCAATAAAGGTCCTCATCAACTCTGAAGAATTTGCATATTTGCAACTGGTTATGTCCACTCTTCCCAGAAGGGCTCCTTGATGCGAACCATAATTCAACCCCTGGCCGAACCCCTAGAGTAGGCCCCAAGGCCACTCCTAAGAGCCTCACCTCGGGTTGGCCAAAGCCTCCTAGAGGGTCATTTTCGTCAAATCCAGCCTAAATTAGTTGCTGTTTTAATTTTCAGAATTTCTTTTTCTAAGTTTTAAAAAAGTCTGGATTAGCTAGGGTTCTTGTTTATGTCAAAAAAGAGTTCTCGAGTCCCTGGAAGTCTTCTTTAAAGATAGACTCTTATCAGTCTTTATTTACAAGAAGAATTCCTTTAGTATTTGAGTCTTACGGGAAAATCTATTTTCAAGGAGATTCCATCAGATCTTTAAGGCTGCGTTTGTTTGCTGGAATAAAGGTGGGGTGGGAAAATTCTTGAAAAAAGTGTAGATATCTTACTTTTCCCTTAAATCCCAAAATGGTAGATTGTTTGGTTGCTTGGGGTGGGAAAGTGAGAGACAAGTTTCCTTGAATCAAAGAAACTTGTCTGGTGATGTGGCAACCCAACTTTCCCACCCCAAGCCATTTTAAAACCCCACATATTTGGTGAGACTTTGTGGAAAAGTTGGAAAAAGTAAAAAGTGAAACCCACCACTATCACTTTTCCACAAAACCATTTCCTTTCCTTTTCCCTCAGCCCACTACACATGGGACCCACATGTTTTTTTTTCCCACCCCACCTTTGCAAACAAACACAGCCTCAAGTCTTTATTTGGTTGGTTGAGATTAATTGTCAAGAGATCCTGGTCTACAAAGGAAACCCACTTAGGATGGAGTCTTTCAATAGGCTATAAATAAGCCTATTCTTTCATTATAATTTTCTTACAGCTGGATTAGTATAATTATTGAAGACTTGCAGCCAAGGTGTGGCAGGGTCCTTTTAAGGATCTTGCGGTTGTCAAGCTCTCCTATTTTCAGCAAAGTTCTGTCCTGCGATTCCAGCAAGAAGGCCAGAAATCTTTCTCTTCCAGAATCTGCAAACAAGGGACTTGAACCCCTCCCCAACCCCAGCTCTAATCTCTCTTCTTTCTTCTCTTTTCCCTATACCCTGTGGCTCCTCTTACTTGCTGTTTCAGACCAAGAAACGCCAAGAACCTTCCCACCTTGAGCAGCAGCCCCTCCGTCACCCTTGTGACAACACCTAGACCCCTCCCCCAACCCCAAAACGCTAAAGCTCCCTCCCCCCCCCCCCTTTTTCTTTTTTCTGTTTCTTTATTTTTTTCTGGTTCTTGATTGTTGTGACAAGACTAAAAACAGAAGAAAAATAATAAATAAAGAAAAGAAAAGAAGAAAGAAGAGAAAGAATTGCAAGAACACCCCCCCCTCACATCCGCAAGTTTAAAACGCCTCCCTCCTCTAACCGTGAGTTTTTTTCCTCCCAATTCCCACCCCAAAATTACTAATCCCTTTCATTCTTCCTTCCCTGATTTTTCTTGACACCTAATACACTGCCCACAAGCAGTTTGTTAACTCTTGCTTCAATCCCATCCTACCTTTATTAATCCCTATTATCCCATTCCCCTTACCGTCAACACTAATCTATTCCCTAGGAACTTTCGGTATCCCCACAACCAAAGATACATAATCTATTACCCTTTTCACCCACTCAAGCCCTCTGATTGCATATTCCCTAATTTTTTTACCTCTCCTATAGCATACTCAAACCATAGGCTCCCAGGATCTCAAAAACATCTCCTCGTTAACCCACAGACTATATCCCAGTCCTTGGATGGCCCATTATTTTATGGTTCTAATTAAAGAGGATCCTGGAAGATCTAACCCAGACCCTAAGTCAGATCCCTTCAAATCTCAGATTATTTACAGTTTTGCCAATAACTTGGTTGATTGAGTTGATATTAGTCCAGGTCCGCCCATAGGTGATCTGGACTGGGTTCTTTCGCGATTTAAGCCAACCTATAGGAAGGGATTCTCAGACCAAGAGCAGCCACCTAAATCTCAACCTACTTAGAATCAACAACACCAATGAGCTTAGAGCCTAGATACCACAATAATAACAAGAAGAAGCCTTATCCCAACTAAATGGGTCAGCTACATGGACCCTTGCCTTCCAATCAGCTCTATTCAAAGCTAAATTGGATACGAGGCCTAAGCCATGCATATCTTTTCACACCACTTCAACTAAGGTTATTTTAGGTCTGCCCCTAGCTCTTTTAGTTTCCTTCAATCTGGACTAAATCACTCCTCCCTACAATTAGCCTAGAGAATGCAAGAAATATATGCTCCTCATCCCTAATGACCCAAAAATAGCTGTGTAGCTCCAGGGTTACTCAGGAAGCAGCCACCAGAGTTCATAATGTAGGAACTAGTTCCTGAAGAGACTATTGAGAACAAAGAGAGTCAATCCACATCTAATGTTATCATCATTAGAATGAACAGATATAGTAAGGTTACAGAAACCCAGTACAATTAACTCACCAACCTTTGAAATCGCAGTAAGTGAAGACTGCAAATACAAAATCATATCTTTGTCGACATCATGAATTTTGACTTTCTCTCAGCAGGCTTTAAGATTTGGAAAGAGCACATTAAACTATCATCAACACTCATCATTGCACCAGCATTATCAAATTCACCACAGTAATTTGGGGCTGAGAATATTGTAACAAGTTGCCTATCAGCAAAGAACTCATAACCATCCTCCACAACCTAGAGAAAGGTTATATATCAGTACAAAGCACCTCAAATAACAAAACCAAACCTATGTAGTTTATAAATGCAGTTACCTGATGTGCACGACAGACAAGATCTAGATCATGCTTCATTAAGAATTCTGCCACTTTATCAGGGCCAAAAGTGTAAGAAACTCCTCTGTCATTCATTCCCCAGCCTTTAACCTCTCTCCCAGGATCAGACCAGAGTAAATCACAAAGCAAACCAGTGTCTGGAACATCAGTTGGCCTTGGCAAGTTTTTTATTTGATCCAAATTTGTGAGTTCAGGGGAAAGGCCACCATGCATGCATAATATCTTATCATCTATAAGAGCCGCTACAGGAAGGCAATTAAAACATTCTGTAAACACTTTCCAAAGTCTCACATTAAATCTCCGTTTACATTCATCATAAAATCCATATATCCTGTTGATAGAAGCGCATTCATGATTCCCCCTTAAGAGAAAGAAGTTCTCAGGGTATTTAATCTTATATGCGAGCAAGAGGCATATGGTTTCCAAACTCTGCTTCCCACGATCTACATAATCACCTAAGAATAAATAATTGGCTTGCGGAGGTAATCCCCCATACTCAAACAGCCTTAGAAGGTCACCATATTGGCCATGAATGTCACCTGAAAATCCGAAACAAAACAAGATTATAAACTATAAGTCCTTCAGCAAAACATCGGATTTCCAACAGATATGAAGAGTTGATATGGACAAGTGAATCATATACTTAAAATTTTTTTGTTTAAAGTTCATTTGTCTATTTATTCAAAAAGAAATTAAATAACAAAGGGAGTAGCTTGTAATTACAAGGCCTTCTAGATTAAAACAGAAATCAGTCTCAGTAGGGAAATATGGGTCTGGTTTTTGCCAGCCTAAAGAATCAGAAACACAATCTTTATTGAGGGTCACAAATTCTTTCTCTCTCTAGCTTCATCACTTTTTTTTTCCCATCCACATATTTTCCTTCTACATTTCTCACAACCGAATTCGAATAAAGTTTACAAAAGGACATGCTTGAGGGTTAAAACTGCTAGTGCCAATCCTCATTTTGAATATTCTACACGCATCATGTCCCATTTTTAATCCTCACTATTTTTGAAAATGTACATATATCATTTATTATGACTATTACATCTACACTAAAGAAGTCCTAAAAGCACCCGTTCTCTATCTTTTATTTATGCTTAATGTTTTTTCAGTCTACAACAACAACAATAAGCCTTGTCCCAACTAAATTGGGTCAGCTACATGGATTCTTGCCTTTCAATCAATCATATTTGAGGTCATGTTAGATACAAGGCCTAAGCTATGCATATCCTTTTTCACCACTTCTCTTAAGGTTATCTTAAGTCTGTCCCTAATTCTTCTAGTTCCTTCAATCTGAATTATACCAATTCTCAATACAAGGGCATTTATAGGTCCCCGTTGAATGTGGTTGTACCACTTTAAACAACTTTCTCGAAATTTATCACTTATGGGAGCAACTCTCAAACCAACTTTAATATGATCATTCCTTATCTTATCATTCCTAGTTTTGCCACTCATCCATCTTTATAGGGAGCTTGTAAAAAGAATCTATCCAAGATCGCACAAATCGATTAAAAACACCTTAATATAATAACAGTATAAGATGATGAACATACCTTTTTTATCTCATGGTTTTATATTGTGAGCATATTTTATATGGTTTTTTTATGTCGTATGATGTATTTTATACATGCTTTGATTGCCTTTTGGTAATCCTAAACCTTTTCCAAACAATGTATTAGCATGTGTTGTAATTTTATAGGCAATCTAACACCTTTGCCATTCAATTTGAAAATTACAACCAATATTATTTGTGGGTAACATAAAGTATATCCCAATATGAAAATTTCATAAGCTTGATTGTGAGTGACTACCAAAGAAGCATTCATGGTTGGGTTTATAGAATGTCAATCATATATGGTAATGAGATATCTCTTAGTGTTAATGCGTTTTTATACACTCGAAGGTAGTAATTATGTATTAGCATTAAGAGGGTGACAAGTACAACATTTGATTGAGAGTTGACTGATCTAAGAAATTTATACACCCAAAAGGTGAAAATTTTTTGAATTTTGGAATATCTTCATGGCCACTAATGTGTAAGAGAATACCACAATTGTATGTCATAAATTCTGCCCAAAGGTGTTTACATGATGATGTATATATACTCCCTAATGATGTATTGATAACGTTATCCACATTGTGCTAATAAACTATACATTGTTTGTTTTCAGTCACGTTTTCAGTCAACAATAATATGGTCACTATTGAGGTTCTTACAGAGTTGAATTTTAAGAAGTGGAAGGAGGATATAATGTTTGCTATGGAAATGGCAAATATCCATATATCTTTTAATTACTGAAAAACTAGCAAATTTGACTGATAGTAATACACAAGACGAAAAATTACTTCATGCTGCCAGGGTGAAAAGTAACCATATATGCATATTGTCTATGAAGAGGTCTATCAGAGAACACTTGAAGTGTGGTTTATCCACAAAGTGCACAGGTAAGGAGTTGTTGGAAGCAGTGGCACAGATGTACCGTGTCTCATCTAATGCTGAAGTTGGTACATTTCTGCAGGGACTTTTTACCATGAAATATGATGGTTCTAGAGGAGTTAGGGACTATATCATTAGGATGGTAGATTTTCAAAACAAACTCAAAGCCCTTGGTGTTTCACTTCCTGATCATGTTATTGTCCATTAGTCCCTTAATACCGTCCCACCTGAGTTTGGCATCATAAAGACAAATTACATTTCCCAAGATGAAGCTTGGTCCATAAATGACTTAATCTCTAGGGTTGTATCTGAAGAAGAGAAATTAAAGAAAGACAAAACCTATGTAGCCTTGTTTGCATCTAAACCCAACCCCCAAAAGGTAAAGAAGTTCAAAAACTTCACTCATAAGGTTGCTTAGGGTAAAGGTAAAGAAACCGGTCAAACTAACAATTTAGTACCTAACAAAGCTCCCCCTAAAAAAGGATGATGACAATTGCTTCTTCTATAAGAAGATCACAGGAGGGCAAACTGCACCAAATATAAAACTTGGTTAACCAAATGCGAGAATAAAGGTATTGACTCCTTGGGTCTTGTTTGTGAATCCAATTTTTTTCTAGTCCCATCCACTTCTTGGTGGCTAGATAGTGGTGCAATTAATCATGTTACTTCCACTTTATAGGGATTCATAAACAAGAGGAAGCCAAGTAGAAGGGAGTTGAAGCTTGTTATGGGAACACACGTAGAAGAAGACGTAGAATTAATGGGAGAAATTATTTTATTATTAGACACTAGTTTTAAGTTACTGTTAAAGGACACTTTTTAAGTACCCACATTTAGAAGAAATTTGATTTCTATTTCAATTTTAGACTTGTGTGGTTATTCCCTAAAAGTGAAAGATAATCAAATATTTATGTTTTTTTAATTCAAATAAGGTTAGATGTTGCACAATGTCATATGGATTATATAGATTATGTTTAACTTCAAATGAGGATATCTATGTCTCCTGTAATGTTGAAATTGTTGCCCCTAAAAGACCCATGCCTAAGGAACAGTCTTACACGTTGTGGCATAAAAGGCTTGGCCACATATCTACAGAAATAATAGGAAGGTTGATAAATTCAAACATCCTCCCTACACTTGAAGGTAGCCTAGATACTTGTGTAGACTGTTGTAGGGGTAAGTTGACCAAAACCAAAAAGAAATCTACAATCTATAGTTTTGACCTGTTAGAGGTTATTCATACTGACATTAGTGGTATCTACTCAGCCACATTGTGTATAAACTATTATTTCATCACATTTATAGATGACTATTCCCAATATGGTTACTTATACTTGATTAAAGAAAAGTTTGAATCTCTTGAGAAGTTCAAGATTTTTAAAACCGAAGTTGAAAAACTCTCACTAAGTAACCGCATCTTAAGGATGCTCCGAAGCCCATAATCACCACATGTCTATTAAAACCAAAGTTGAAAAACTCCCACTAAGCAAATGTGCATGTATTTCTACACTTCACGTGAACAAAGAGAATATTTTAAGAATACAAAAGACAGATTGGAGGAACTTCAGAGGCCATGTGTCTGAGAAAGCTGCACATGTTGAAACTTCTACAGTGACACAGGTCAAATCTGTCCTTGCTTTCTACCAGCAAAGGAAAAAGCCCCATCCATATAAGAGAGATGCCACTTAAGTAATCTTCACAAATTACTGAAGCTGGAAAGCACACACACATACACTCACAAACAAAGCGACAATTCTCCTGAGCTGTAACAGTAGCAGCATAATTGAGTTAACTTTGAGGCTACCTAATTAAGAAAACTAAGCACATATAAAAACCCTACGATGCAATCTCTAAAAATGCATCGCACTCCCAACCAAACCTAATTCTTCAATCGAACTGTAAAATCCATGGGAAAATGGTCGGACTTGTTCATGCTTCCTGGTGTTTGATTCATTCAACGCAAGAACCTACAGAAAAGGTCAGGCTACCAGCATTGCACTCACAGAACCACATTAATCTTTAGTGTCATCAATATTATTCCAAATATTATTAAAACAGATAATCCGACCTGAAAAATGCATCTCAAATGTACAGAACAACATTTATTTTTAAAACTCGAGTTGAAAGACCAAGCGCCACAAAAAAATGTAAAAACAGAGGAAAGTAAATCGAATAGCAGTTGAGAGAGGAGCGTACCGCATATCTTGATCGGGGCTTCAAGCTCTAATAGATTGGGTTGAACAATGAATATTTCTCTGGAAGCAGCACAAAGCTGGCGGATCTCGGCCTCTGAGAGCTGAACCTGTTTTCCAGGTCTGGCAGATCGAACTTCTAAAAGACGATTAATGATATCATCGAGAACCGCAGGGTCGATTCCCTGCCCTTGTAGGGCCATAGATCTCTTCCTTCAAAGTTCAAACCCTAGATTTCAAACACCAGAGAGCGCAGAAACCCTAGAATTCGCAAACTCCGCGGAAATAATTTGAAGGTTTAGTAATAATGGAAGCAAATGAAAAAAATATTGTTTATTTCAAAAAGCAAGAGATATATAACCTAAAGAGCTCCCTATCTCCTGTTTATTTCGAATTCTCCTTCTGCAGACCAGAAGGCGCGAAATCGAGCAGGGCTAATATCTATCAAAATATATGAATGAAATTAAAAATATACCTTTCTATCCAGGCATTAATTAATTGAAAATGAACCCTTTTTTCTTCATACGGATTGGTGTCCAATGCCAATGGAGTATAGAGAATCGGGAGACAAAAACATAGGGAACTCAGAACTGCAGCTCCAGGCGGAGCCACCAAACTCACCACAATATTCCTTTAGAATATCACAAGATAAATTTGAATTGAACTTCTTTATCTACGAGACAACAGCTTAAACCTCAAAAAATAAATAAATAAATAAATCCAACAACTACAAAGTGGGGTACCTGCTTTGAAACGGTTGTATTGTCTCAAAACATGTCCTATGAATCAAATGGTGTCAATTGCGTACCGAAATCATTTAATTGTATTGAACCGCACTGTATCACACCGTTCAAAATTTGGTACAGATGTACAACCAAAACTTCAAGATAATTCGGTTCTAGGTACTCATATCGTTCCGGTATTTATGTTATCGTCCAAATTAAGGGATATAAATGTAATTTTACAATAAAAACATTTTACCTTTACCTTATCCATGATTCTCTATTTTAGTTTTTTCGTTTCATCATTCACTCATCTTCTTAGATTTACTTGTCTTGTCACTGTCAATATCAAATTCTATCAATTGTTTGGTTGTAATTTCATAGAATCTTAATGAACTAATAACAAAAGTGGTATGAGTTTCTTCCTATAAAAAGTGTACTACAATAAACACCGTGTTTAAACCGTTTTTCATATCGATTTAACATCGAAACCGTGCGAATGTTTTGCAAATACCGTCGTTTGCAAATACCGAAACCATGTAAATTCGTGTAAATTAGATACAGTATGTTTCTAATTGTCGGTATTCAAAGTTGGTACCAATACCAAATTACCGAAACAGTACCAATTAACACCCTTACCTATGATAACAAAAGCACCTCTATAGAATGGACCTCATCCATGACATTTGTGTAAAAAATTGATGAGCATTAATAATTCATCCAATGGAAATTTTAAGATACAAAAATTTCAATTATGCTATTTTTATAATGTTATTGTCACTTTTCCATTAGAACGTGGTATTTTCAACATGTTTTCTATGCCAGTAGGGTATGATTATTACTTTAAAATACACATTCATAGCGAAGTATACTTGAATTATCCAGTAGAAAAATTATAGTAAATTATGAACTTTTCCATCATCTCATGTGTATTTAGGGAATAGAACCACTGTCCAATACGTAGTGTGGCTCATCATGCACTAAAATGAGACTCAATGCAGCATGCAATTACCTTATATTTGCTAGAAAATGTTAATTGAGCTTACATAAACTTCAAGCTACATACAACCATTCATGTTTCCATGTGCAATTCAAGGATCATGCTTCCAAATAGAAAATGCATTTTCTATTAAACTGTAGGGTCTTTTATATTTATAGGGATTTTTTTTGGATACATAAATGAGGTCATAGATCAAAAGAAGGAAAACTACACCACATCAACCGAACTCTGCCTGCATGACCTCCTCAAAATCCCAAAGGGGGTTCAGATAGAACAGTAAAGTGTAGTCCACCAACAAGGGTGCTTTTTGACATCCAATCAGCAACAATATTGGCCTCCCTCGGCATGTAACTAAATAGGAAAAAAAAAAAGAAAAGATCGAAAAATGTTTTAAATGTCGCCGTTGTACGTATGTATAATCTCTTTCGAGGTTAGCCAATAATCTCCATCTATCAAACTAAGTACAAAGATCTTATAGTTATTTGTGATTTTCACCATGATATATTCGCAGCATGAACATATGTAGGCATGCATGCAAACCCAAGAATGTAAACATAGTCTGGGTGCAAAAGAACGCTTCTTGAAATTACATGGGTATTGTTGTGGGGACCTTTTTTTTTATTTATTCTTTTCAAAAGTTGTACTTAATTATATTAAAGAGTCAAAGCCAGGAGACCTGGACAACACAGACATATCAATCATAAACAATGGTGGAACATTCCACCAAGACCTAGATAAAGAGAGACGGTGTGCTCCCTTTGCCAGAAAATCTGCAAAACATTAGAAGACCTAGAGATATAATTAAAAAACACCCAACGAAATCTTGAAGAAATCCTCAAAATATCTAAAACTAAAAAAAGACAAATCCAATCCAAAGATGAAGGAAAACCCTACAGGGAGAGAATCACGAGCATACAATCGGAATTTACTTGGATCATCTCCACCCCCAACGACCTTCCTAAAAGTAAACCATCCCGTATGGCAAGAAGTTCCATTGCTGTAGCTGATCATCCAATACAGTCCTTACACTGTGTAGCTATAAATGAATCTCAAGAATCCCACAAAATAAATAAACTCTTACCTCCCTTGTTGGTATGGTTCTCTCATGCAGCACGCTCCTTTTTTCAAAAACTATATCCTCTTGCTGAAATGGCCCCCCCTGGCTTCGGTAGATCTGGCGCGTCCTTTCTTTCTGAACCATCCACAAACACTTGAAAGCATTCAGTTTCCTCTGAGGGTCCTGTAATACTAAGAGGAGCAAAATCCCCAGCAAAAGATGACCCAATCAATAAATTATGAATGTCAGCACAAATGAAAAAAAAATGTGACATAATAGATCTCACTAAGACATCAAGACCATGAAAATAGATGAGTTCCAAGTATTCTAAATACACCAAGCCATAGAGCTCCAAATTTGGTTCACCATATCCATATCTCCACAGCCCTTGAATTTTGTTTAATTAAATAAACTCCATCCAATCATGAATGTCAATCCCTCGAAAAACTATAGTGTGGACTGTTAGCCAGGAAGAGATAACCTGCATCCTGAGGTCTAGAATGATATCGGGCATCGATCTAAACCCCAGGATGCAGATTACCTTATCCTAACCCAACATGAAACTGAAAGAATTAATGCTTTCTTTCTGCAGGAAAGAGAGCTTGCTGTGTCCAGATGGGTAATGGCTCTACTATTTATAATGGGTTCTTGAGGTCTCCAAGTAGAGAGATTTGTTGGGTTTGCTTGAAGAGGTGCATAAAGTTTGAGCAAAGCCAAGATAAGGTGGTCTTAAATCGAATAACTTTTTCATCGTTGACATCGATCTATTTTGTTCGATCTTCCCTTAGCAATGATAGATTTTGGATTTCCTTTTCCACAGGCATTGATGTTGTTTGCTATAATGACATCTTTACCGATTTGAAGGTGTGAATCTCCTTTTGGTCAGGAGAGTGGTGTAAGGAAGAACAAATTAATACAAGATGGCAAAGAAGATTGGTTCAGTTTTGGAGCATTAATAGTGGAGAGCCTTGACCATAAAGACTTCCCTATGGTGGAATGTAGGATAATTTTGAGGGCATCTACGTTGGGATGTTAATGTAATGGTTTACAAACCGAGGAGGTGTATATATAATTTGCTCGCTTTCTGCCTTTTGAAATGATTCTTTCACTTTCTTATGCAATATCTCATCACATGTTGGGGATAGATGCCCAATCACAAAGAAGAACACAAGTAAAACACACACGAATTGTTTAACATGGTACGGTAAGATTGTCTATGTCCACCAAAAAGAAAAAAAGTTGTCACTATTCTTAAAAAACTCACAACTTTCACACCCAGAAAAATGTTACCCTTTGCTTGCTTGTTCCTTAGGTTATTCCACAAAGATTATTTATAGAGAAATTAACCTAAAAGCCTAATATCCGTATAATTACAATTTTATATTTGTACAAATAATTGGAACCCTATTCCAATTACAATTACAACCAAATTATAATTATATGGACTCACATAATATAAAGCACCCAAACCCAAGAACATGCATGGCCCCTCAATGATTTATTTTTCTTTTATTTTCTTTTTTTAGGTAAAAGGCTCTTCATTACTTCAACGCATAAATTTTTTCGCATGTGAAGCTGATGTGCCTTCCTCTCTTTCGAAATCATTTACGATGATTAATGTTGGAATAAGTTCGAGGACATGCACTATACATCTTTTCCCCGGTATGTCTTTGAGAAGTGACAACATTTTATTTTGAAGCACTAATCAAGCTTAGAATTTATATACTAATGCACCATTTTAGCTTGATGAAATATTCTTCTAACCCTTGTGATCCCTTCAATGATAGGGAAATGAATGGAAAGAATAGTACATGTTGTTCAACTATAATGGCTCTCCATTCCCTTTTTGGAATGTATTCTATTCCCTTCTTGATGGACCTAAGAGCAGCCAATTTCACCCAAGAATGCATCTTTTATATATATATATATATATATATATATATATATATATATAAATTTAAAGAGAGACCACCTTCACCATACCTCTCCTCCCCTGGTGAAAAGGGTAACAATTATGTATTATGTGTCTATGAAGAAAATTTTAGTTCCACTCTTTCATGTCTAAGACTAGAAGTAAGTTTATGATTGACCCAAGTTCAGGTGGATGGCTCTTTCAGTTGAGTTATATGAAGATGGATGATGTGGGGATGGATGAAGAATCATTTGAATTGGATATACATTCCATAAAAAATGATAAGAATGAATTTTTATTTTATTTTATTTGATGTTCATCCAGCCAACTTACGTGCACCTCGACTATATTCTCAGGGGAGACTTTATATAATTAATTTAAGTGAGACTTTGCCCCTGGCCTCAATGGGTTTCAAACTATGACCTCCTACGTGAAAGTGTTGGTCTTTTGCCACATAAGAAAGAAATCTTATAAGAAGGGTAAAGGACAGAATAGTATGAAATTTTAGAAAATATAATAGATGCTAAATCATCACGTAATCCCATTGTTCAAACAGTAGAGATACAATTGATTTATATAACTTTAAACATAGAGAGTGTTATGGAAGTGAGCAAAGATCGTTTAACAAAGATTCATAGTCATACTAATATTATTAAACGACCATCGAATAGAGACAACCATTAGAAAAATACCATATATTGAATTATATAATCTACTTTCATTCCTCTAAACATTTTAAAATGAAGTTAGCTTATCAATGAGATTCTTGCGTGAGCCTCTGTGTCACGTGAATTAATACTAACTATTTATATATATTGGCATGCATGTGGAAAGTAGTTAAACGAATTATGCTTTGCTAAGCATATTAATAGGAAAAAAACATTATACTCTGATTCAAATTTACACGAAGTTTAAAAACTATATGAAATTATACAGTTATTTATGAAAAATTTTACATGTGTTGAAAACTAACCATTAGAATAAACCATAAAAACTTCTTCATTCAAGAGACTATGGAAGAATATAATTTGAATATAAAATCGCTTGTCATGATGAGGCCACCTACAAGACTTTACAACTTAGAACACGAATAATATGTAATTAACCATGGTATATAACTTTTCTTTTTGGGGGTTAAAAGTTAGCTATTATATTCATAATTATCTAAAACAATTATTTGAAATCCATTTATGGTAGAGATTAAAACTCATTCCATCACATCATCAAGTTTTGGATCCTTTTTTCCCCCCTTTTTCCCTTCGGCCCCGCCTCTTTTTGGTCCAATATTCATGGTAGGATATGTGGAAAATATACATGTCAGTACTCAGTACAAAACTTTCTATAATTTTAAAATTTAAATCCGATGGAAGCAAATTAAAGAATTCCATAATGTGGGTGAGCAAATGGAAAATGATAATCTCTTAACTTGCGTGATATTTGATTTTTTTTTTATATATTTTTGTTTATTGGCTATAAATTAGCAACTAAAATCGAAATAAATGAAATAAAAGGATAATCCAACTTAATTCCAGGAATATTTAGGGCTGAAATCCAAATCCATATATATGTTTCAAGGAAAGATTAGAAGATATATACATTACCATCGTTATGATCACCTGCTATTCCCCCCCCCCCCCCCCCTCCCTCCCCCCTCCCTCCCTCCCTCTGGTAGAAATCATTATTACCTGCTTGTCACCAAAAAAAAAAACTCATTATCACCTGATGAAACTTGGATCTTATAACGACCTCAAATGAAAGCTAAATACATGAAAATCTAACCAAATATATTAACTGATTAGACAAAATGGGTTCCAATTCCTCCGCTTTGAGATTCAGTTAAAGTCTAACTGCTCACTTCTTGCTTGGTTTAATTTAACAGAGCTTCGGTGATGTCTTCAAAACTATGGTTCAGACTGATTCTCCATGCATGGATTCTCTTCTCTCTCTCTCTCTCCGTGTGTGCTTTTGGAAACAGGTCATTCTTCATTTTCCAACTGCTAACTTTATGTCCTCAATGCGTCTTTAAGTAGAACTATTGCCATAAAGTACTCATAAGGAAAAAAGAATAAGAAGAATAAGAATTAGATCGAGAAGAAAAGATATTTAGCAGCTCAAAGCTCTTCATCTAACTGCAAGTTTCACCATAAAATACAACATGAGCATACGTATGCATGGACATGCAAACCCATGCAACAATGTAAACCCAAGTTGCCCAGAAAATGCTTCTTGAGATATGGGCTGATGGGCATCATGTGGATTGGTAGCTAGGAAGAGAAAACCTGCATCCTGGGGTTCAGAATGATTTTGGCCGAAAATCATCTAATCCAAACCCAACATCAAACCGAAATAACTAATCTTTTCTTTTCTGCTTGTATGAGGGCTTCATTTCAAGATGGGTGTGAGCTCTACTATCTGGTTCTTGAGATCTCTAAGTAGAGATCAGGTTAATTAAGATAATAATAAGGTGATGAAAATCTCGTTCAAATTTTTATTCCATTGTTGTATTGTCAATTTTGTTATCTTCCCCAAGCAATGATAGGGTCTGTAGTCCTTTTCCACATACGTTGTTGTTGGTTGGCTTGACTCTTTATACGAGAGTGATGTAAGGTAGAAGCAACAAAGAACAAAGAGTCTACCCAAAAGGAGAAAGAAAAAGATAAAATAAAGGAAACTTTTCTTTTCTTTTCTTTTTTTTTTTTTTTTTTGCCTTTTTAGGGTCGGGGATAAATATTATATGTATACAAGGTTTTGTCTTTGGCCGACCTCATCTTTTGAGATTTTGATTTTTACCAACTGAGCTAAACCTTTGGATCTTCTAACCATTCCTTCAAATGATGTGGACACAATTGAAGAATGAATAACATATAATCAAATTTTGTGTCTACTTAGACATTTTTTCCATCACCTTTTCATATATATTTTATTCTTTTCGTAATGGATTTGAACTCACTCTCCGTATCTATCAAGAAATGAAGGCACCATCCTCACTTTATACCTCCCCTTCCATTTTAACCTGGAATCTTGCTAAGCTAGTGCGTTGACTAACATATCGATGTCTGTGGTGCCCAGTATAAGATAAACGCTATGTAGACTCCGTTAAATCTTGAAATGTATTTTAGTGGTGTGTCTAATATAGTGGTACATGTGGTGCTCACCGTTGGATGCATGCTACATAGATTTATCATAGCCGTTTGCAACACCATGTGCTCATTTAACCAACTCAAGTGAAACAAAACCAACTTTTCTGTGAACCAAACCATGTTTTGAGCAATTGAAATTGAATAAAATTCACGTGGCATTCATCAAATGGTGGTCATCACAGTACCACCACGTCAGACGCACCATGCAAGTAAGATTCTTAAATCTCAGCCGCACAAGAAAGGTATAATCCTTTTTTCTTTTTCTTTTTTGGTAATATGAATGGTATAATCCACATATACCATAATACAATTCTTGTGGCGTCCATCCAATGTTGAGCACTACATGCACCACCATATCATATTCACTAACCTAGCAAAATCCAAGTAACCGAATCAAACTTAAAACACATGGAGAATAAAAAATGTTTGACAAATAAAGATAAGCACATAGATTTAATTAAAGTGATTCATACACTAATGGGAGTTGCTATGTTTGGGTAAAGTGAAGACGTTTCAATATTTAATTAAGTGAAAGATAATATAATGGAAAGCTATCCAAAACTCGAGCTCTAAACCCTAAAACCACATTTTTCTATGACAAATTAAAAGACACCAGCCACCAGATCAAAGCCTGTGTATGTGATTCGAGAGAACATTCCGAATCGATTCTTCAGGAATGAAATAAACGACCACATATCTACTAGTTTTGGTGATAGCTGGGGGTGACTGCACCTGGGTAGATCTTATTTATGTGTCCCTCTCTTTCTTCTCTTTCGGATGCTATTGCTAATACTTGGGGAGTGTTAGGTCTTTGATTCTTGAAAGCTCAGTAATGGGTGAATCAAGGTATCAAATCAAAACCAAAAAATCTGATAGATAAGTAAAGAAATGTGGGGGAGAACTTATTTGATACCCTCTCAAACAGTCCAAGATGGCTTCCAGCTCCATATATATTCTAGATACGCATTCACAATTGTTTCTGAAGGAGAAAGGCTTAAACTGGGGGTGGTGAACTCTCTTTTTTGAATCATATGAGATGTATTTTCAGATGGAAATTAAGGAAGACACTGAAGCCCATCATAAAGTGAACTGAATATATTCCAAAAGCTGATGGAGAAACCATATTACTAGACAAATGATCACTTCCCCATCATTGAAGGAAAGAGATTAAGAGAATATTTTATCTAGAACAAAGTTGTTCTTAAAGCTCTAAATTCCAAGGTGACGAGTGCTTCAAACACACAGGTGTTGTCATTCGTCAGTGATTTCCAGATAAATATCTTAATTGTAAAGTATCAATAGCAGTGTTCATGAATTTAAAATAGTGTATATGTATATATGTATAGAATCTCTACTAGTCCAAAATAAAACCTATCTTCTTTTATTATATTCTGCTTTTGCTTCTTGAACAGTCAAGCTAACAGCACCAGTGTCTATGAAAATGAAGTCCCAAACCCTATCATTGCTTGGGACCGGAAGAACAAAACTGACAGAGACAACGGAATAATAATTCGATTGAAACCACCTTACTATCTTCGCTCTATCACAAGCCCACGTACCAAAACCTCTCTAGTTGGAGAACTCAAGAACACCAATATAAATAGACGACTGGTGTACTCACCTGGACATCAAGTTCTCTCATTCCCTGTAGAAAGAAATTAAGCATTAATACTTCTTTCCGTTTCATGTTGGGTCAGGATAAGGTAATCTGCATCCTGGGGTTTAGATGGTATTTCGATATCATTCTAGACCCTAGGATGCAGATTATCTCTTCCTAGCTAACAATCCAATCTCTGCCCTTGTCTTAAGGAGTATTTTGGTCACAAACATGTCCATGCATACGAGCTGTGCATGTTGAATGTTGCAGGCGAAGATAAGAGCTAGCTACGTAATTATTTGTTAATGCTATTATTGAAAGTGCAGTATAGTTTCATACGATAGATTATGTCATTCACTTGGATCTCAATTTGTATCATGTGACATGCAGGAGATCTTATATATGCATATATGTATCCCCATTTCAGGATTGAGAAATTAACTGTTCAGTGAGAAGAAATCTCTTGCCTAGAGACTAGAAATCACGGAGTCAAAACTCCTCAAATTCAAGGGTGTCTTTAGAAGGCTTTTGCTTCTCTCTTCTTCTTCTTTTTTTTTTTTTGGGGGGGGGGGGTGTTGTGTGTTGATTCAGTTTGTCAGACTATTACTTTATCTTCGAAGGAAATGCCTTCTTGGTAATGGAGCTTTAAGATGAAGAATGCTTGCAGTAAAAATCTACTAAGGAATGAGTATTGATTGATCATCTCATATTTTATGGGAGTTGAAAATATATGCTATGACAGCGATCATGTTGTCCCACTCTGAACCCAAAAGTTATACTCTCTTTGAGAATTTTTACAAGTAGTGAAAGGCATTGTGATTTTTTGAGGAATGGAAGAGTTCAAATCCTCTGCGTTCGAACATCTACTGAGTCCAAGCGTTTGGCCGCTGATTTTCTGCTCGTGATATATATTAGGGTTGATTTCCAAGTACAACAGACAAGGCATGCATCCAGCACCTGGATGCCCAGATATAGAGGATCTACGTTGGGAATGGAATGAATCCAAATTTATGCAAAATCGCTTTTGTCATAACAATTTCAGATGCCATCATGTCATTAATTTTTTTAGTAGCGCATAGTTTTGTATTTTTTTCCCTTCTTGGTAGAGTCTTTTAATTTCATCTTTTTAGTAAGAAAACTAGATTAAAGCCGAACTTTATGTGATACATCCAAAGTGAAATGTCGGCAATATTTCGCCAACATTTAGTGGGGTGAGAGTCACAAGACCGCGAGAATCTGAGACTGAGAGATTAGAGAAGACGGTGTACTTAGATTAGAGAGAGAGAGAGAGAGAGAGAGAGAGAGAGAGTAGATTGAGGCCATGTGGGAAGAAGAGTTGCAGGCTTGCAGCAGTGGTGGAGAAGAGTTGGAGAGAGAGAGTAGACTGAGGCCATGTGGGAAGAAGAGTTGCAGGCTTGCAGCAGTGGTGGAGAAGAGTTGGAGAGAGAGAGCAAAGAGGGTTATGGATTTTGGGAGCGTGAGGAAAGAACCAGAGACAGAAAAAAGAGGGAGAAGTTTGAAGTTCGAACGGCGAGCGAGTTTCATTACTGGCGAATGGAGAGAAGACCGAACGATTCAGTTTGTCAAATAATGGAAGAAATGCGACTTGTATTCGGTTGTTTTCTTCCTCTTTTCCGGCGGTAGAACGCACCAGTAGAGGTAGAACTCATACTGCCGGCGGAAAAATCTTTGATTTCGCTAACATTTCCCCAATTTGACAAAAAATAATCGATTTTTTAGTGATTTTCCAACTACATTTAGTACCTTTCATTTCAATTGTTGTTTTCATGTCGAACTTGGGCTAAAGTACCATGTATACATCTAGTGGGTAAAATACCTAACAACTAGAGAGTGGAAATAGGCCATACAGTCGTAAATAGAATCTACTGGGCCTTCAGAGCCAAGGTGTCTTCCAATAGGTTGAACTCCCATGGTACATATTGAAACATACAATGTCAAGTTTATTTTTCAATTGCAATACATCCTCTAGAAGGAAGTAGCTATAGAATTATTAGACTAGATCTATACACAGCTGTAACCACACTTTATAGCAACTTGGATCGATTCACGAACCAAATGGGTAGGATAAGATATAGCATGAAGGAGTTCCCCATGCAATGAGATTAGAACATATTCCGATATGTAAGATGAATTTGCATCGTTGAAAACAACCACGTCAAACTCATATAGAAGAATCGTTACCACTGTTGTGGGCCTAACGTCAACCAATGGAGGATTCCCTGTGAAATTGATGCGAAGTAAGCTGCACGATACAATGATATAGTATTACTCAATGTAAATTGTTGATAAGCACATTTATGTGTGAAATCTTAGGGCATAAAACATGCATTTTACACACTTAGAGTGGAGCTACTTTGGGTTTTATGTTGTTTTTGCAGATTTTAGGACTTTCTCAAGATTTAAGCAAACATTTGGAGTTTTGGGAATGAAACATGCAATTTTACATGTCAAGAGATCCGTTCAAATTCTCAAGTGTGAAAATGGGCATGATCTGGAGCATTATGGGCTAGAGATGTGATTATGGGCCAACTCCAAAATATTTTACAAATAAAGAAGAACATGGAGAAAAAGAGTTCTTGCATGCTTCAATATTTTATTTCCTATTTGGGACTTGATAAAGAAGGAAAAAAAATCATATTCAAAGAAGGAAGAGAAAAAAAAAATCATGACATACCTGCAGATTCTAGTTTGTTCACTAAATGCATATCCCATAGCCCCCTTATTCGACTTTGGTATACAGCCTGCATCACAGTAACTATTAACTTGAACAACAATACTAGCATGATAACCTACGCAACTCTACCATGGGCGTTCTGTGAAGGATCTTATTGTGGTGAAAGTCGTGCAATAATTGTAGTCATGAACTCTTGTGCTTCCTCATGAGCTTTTTGAATGACCAATGGTGGTGTGTCCTTCTATTTGAAAACCAATCCATTTCTAGATAACCATAGATGCCACATAATGAAGGAGTTCTATCACACAACTGTTTCTTCATGGCTTTATTGTGTGTTCTCAATGTGAACCATGAGCGGATGAACTCCATCAATGACGGTGAAGATCCATCCGGTGGTCGATAGGCCAATCCACTCCCATACCACACAAACCGGGCACACCTACAACCCAATAATACATGCCTGATAGTTTCCTTCTCCCCATAGCGCAAGCATGTGTTGGGAACTTGTACCCTTCGTTGCACCAAAGTCGCACCTATAGCTAGACCATCCACACAACTTCTCCATAGGAAACATTGAACTTTGGAGAGAGTCTTACATTGCCAAAGCACTTTCCAAACCTCGCTTGGTATCTGGTCACGAGCAAATACTCATGAAGTGGACGCTTGATGGAATGCTGCCTCATCCTTAAAGGTTGGAGAGGAGACAGTAGCAAGATTTGACAGTTAAGGTTCTCCCTTTGCCTGCACACCAAAACAAACGGTCTTCACCTAGGAACTGCCTCAAAGGGATAGAAAGGACTCACTAAACATCATCCTCGTGAATGAATTTGCATACAACATTTACTGGCCAAGTCATAGTTTGTTGGTCAATCAAATCTGCCACAACTCCTGACAGTTGTTGTAAAGCTCTTGGCCTTGGAGAAACCATACCCACTGAAGAGGGTAACCATCTATCCTCCCCTAAGTTGACAGAGTACCCCCATCCAATAGGCCATCCCAAACCACATTGTAGGGCTTCTTGACCCCACAAAATGATCCTCCAACCCCAACTTGGACTTTGCCCCTCAGTAGCATCCCAAAAGTTAGAACGAGGAAAGTATGTAGACTTCATGAATCGTGCAAATAAAGACTTCGGATTAGACCAAATACAATGAGTTGCCTTGCACAATAATGCCTGATTCTGTATCTTTGGATCTAGGAACCCAAGCCACCACGTTCCTTGGAGTGACACAATTGATCCCAATTAACTCAGTGTGATCATCAGCCCGACCCCAAAAGAAAGACGCAAAAGCCAATCAAACATGTTTATGATAGGAGGAAGGTAGCCTAAAATGCATACCTACATAAGTCCCCATCGAAGAAATCACATACTTGAGTAGTGTCTCTTCCGTGCATGACTTAGAAACTTGGCTTTCCATCCACTAAGTAGATCACAAAATAATTCACCCTTAGAGATTCCAAAATTTGTCAGCAACCCCAAGTTGTTGTTGTTGTTTTTTTTTTTTTCAGCCTAGGGTTATAAGGAACATGTAGCACCCTAGAGAACCACCATTGAAAGCGGGTTGGGGTATTTGGGGAAAAGGTGAGAGAAGACTTATGATGATTGATGGACTGATCCGATGCTTTGATATATTTGGTCAACACTAACCTTGGTAAAGAGGAGAGCATCATATGCAAACAATAGGTGTGAGATTGCATGCCTACAGTTGTGCACTTGAATTCCAATGATATTGCCCACATCATGTGAATGCTGTAAATAACAATTAAAAGCATGAGAACATATGACAAATAAAGCTAGAGAGACAAGGGATCTCCTTGCCAAATACCCCTCCCTAGAGTCATGATCCACGTGGCACCCCATTGATGAGAAGATGATAAGTGATGGTCATTAAGCTTCACATAACCATATTGAGAAACTATCATAGAAATCACAAAAACCCATTCTACCAGGAACAACCAATTTACCCTATTGTAGGCCTTTGGACATTCAATTTAAGAGCCACAAATATGGTTTTTAATTTCTTGCACTTTTTGACATAATGGAAAAGCTCATGAGCTATAATCCGAAACACTTCGACGTGAAGTGAAAGTTGACTGCAATGGAGAAATAACATCCTCGAGGATCCCTTGAAGTCGTGATGCCATCACCTTGGTCAAAACCTTAGTGCAATTGGGCGAAAGTGGTCAGGCCTTTCCAAATTATCAAGATTTGGGATAAGACAAATTAATGTCTCATTAAGGATTGTAGGAATAACCCCAATCTCAAAGAACTCATAGAACAAATTATAAAGATCCTCATGAATGATATCCCAATATCTTTGAAAAAAGGCTGGTTGGAAGCCATTCGACCCAAGTGACTTCGATGGACTCATAGCAAATAGTACTACCTAACCTCCTCTAAAGTCGAGACAACACATAACATATCATTCATTACAGAAGTAATAACTGGTGTCACATGCTGAAGCACATCATCTAATGCTAATTCATCCATGGCCTCATTAGTAAAAATACCAATAAAATTGGAAAAAAGGCTTTGATAAATACCATCCAAATCCCATGTCCATTAACCATTAGTGTCCTTTAAAGCCATCAATTTGTTCTGTCAACGTTGTTGTAAGATAAGAAGATGAAAGTAACAAGTATTGTGATCTCCCTCGAAGAGCCATTGTACTCGTGATTTTCTACGCCAATAAACGTCTTCCAATCCAACAAATCACCCAAAATAGCTCGTAACCACTTGATAGACTAAGAGGTTGCCACATTGAGTGGGTAATGAGGAATGTCAAAGCCTTGAGCTTGATTAGTCCTGAGGCCCATACTAATAGCAAAAGTACATAGAAAGGGTCATATTGGGTTCCTGGAAGGACCTATCTAATATCCACCCAAAAAGATAAGCACCCAAAATTTTGAATTCAAAATTATCGTCCATTAGATGGTCCACTAATGCAGTGACAAATAGCAAATGAAAGACATATGATTCAAAATGTATCCTTCTTCCTCACCATCAACTCCATAGCTAAAAAGACAAAGTTTAGGGAGTAGGAATATTGGCCCTATAATTGTCTTCCCTTTCTATTTGGTAACCAAAAATCTCTCAAGATCTCTTTGATAAGAGAATAATACAATGCTTTGACTTGTTCCTTAACTCCAGCCTAACAGCAAAGCACACATGTCTCTTGTTTTCTTTGAGGTGCCATTTGATTTTGATTCTTGAAAGCTCAATGATGGGTGAAAAATGATCGCTTGGACCCACTTCTTCTCCGCTCACCATTAACGTGAAACATGCTAAAGAAAAGTTAATCCTTGTTGCCTTTAGGTGATTTTAGCTTTCTCCTCTCTTTCTTTTCCCTTCTTTATTGGGTTAAAGTAATGATTTTGGTCCAAATCGTATAAAAGTGTGCTTTAACATATCTATAAAGTTATGCATAATCTTTGCCCTAAACATCAGCCCAGCCCAACCCAACCCAACACAACCCGAGGGGTTTTAGTTATACACTCTGTTTAAGTCCAGTCAAGCCCAGCCCAGCCTATTCTTGGTTGACATCAGCTGAGATGGGTTGGGCCAGGGTGGCCCAAATATGTGTCAGCAAGGCCCAACCCGACCCTACTACGGTCAGTTTGAGCCTTTATGTTAGGGATGTCAATTTGTAGCCCAAACCGTTGAAATCGAACCGCACCAGCCCAAACCTTCATGGGCTGTGTTTTGGCTGAGAGGTGGCGGAGCTGCACCAATCCAAAACCAAACCGCAACCCGTTATAGCCTGTTTTACAATCTATTTTATAATTTTACATTAAATAATAATTGAATCATTATATTACCACTAGGTAGTTGGTAAATCCGGATCTTCCCCCGGGGGCCCCCAGGCCCGCCACTTGAAAATTTCCGTGTTTTCTCCCTGCGGTGTTGGTATAGACAATTAAAAAAATTATGCATGAATTCAAAGATCAAATAGTCATTCTACTACTTAATAACTAGGTTATTGATTTCTATAGGATGGGTGGATTTTTTTAATAGAAATTGACCAATAGCTACTTTGTTTTTCATAGAATTTTGACTTTTATTGTAGGATGTTAAATTATTTCTTCTTGTTATTTTTCTTGCACACCATAAACCGTTAGTCCAAACCTAAATCGGTCCAAAACCGCACCGCTAAGACCCTTACTTTATATCATTGATCGATGTTGCTCTGAAAAACTTAGAACCGGCATTCCGAAGAGTCAATTTATACCGAATCATTTTTTAACTGTTTACATTTTTTTTTTGGGTGCAAACTGAATACTTTATTAAAAAGAAAAATCACGGCATACAACATTAACGGTTTACATTTGGCGGGGGTATACATTGAATAACTGGGCCCAGACATTAATAGTTTATTATTTGAGGACCTTTTCAAAGTCAAAATTACAAAGGAAGGAAAACGAGGGGACTTGGTAAATTGGATACACTATAGGAGGGGCATAATTCGAATTTCAAAAACCGTCATCCTTTGCATTATCTGTCACAGGCCGACCGACACAGACAAGACAGACGGAGACAATCTCTCCCGCGGAAAAGACCTTCGAAATTCTCTTTTGGGGTCTTCGTCTTCTTCGTACGAATTTTTTTAATCGGTTATCTATAAAAACTGAGAGACAAGAAAGAAGAAAACCGAAGCGTGCTGCGTGCGCCTACCGCAGGTTCTTGCTCTGCAGTTCTCCACCGTCCACTTCTACTTTGTTTCTCTTCTTCTTCTTCTCATCTCATCATCTCAGCATATTCGATCCCCCAAATCATTTTTCTTTATAGTGATCTCGCTACTTCCTCCTTCATTGCTTTCGAAGGCAAGCATCTCTCTTTCTCTCTCTGAGCTAAGCGGATACTGAGAAAGATATTCTCTATATTTCTCCATCTCTCTCAATCTCTCTGAATCGCCTTTTATTATGCTTCCGTCCACAATTCCCTATTTCCATTATTTGCAGACTCTATCTTCTTCTCCACCTCTTCCTTTCCTTTTCGTCCACTCCAAATTTGGACAAAATTGACGCCTTCGACTTTCTCCATTCATGGCTTCTTCTGGAGCGAATCGTCTCAATCAGCCTCGCGTTTACGGTGCGCTTCCTCTCTTCTTTATCCAGATTACCTGCGTTTGCCATTTGTGATTGTATTCAATGGAACATGTTTTCTATCCTTGTAAAGGAAACGGTGAGTATTATCACGATCACAACCAGTAGTATGTGCCATTGGATATTTCGCTAGTAAGAAATTAGCTGAACAGTGTGGTTATGGATTTCTCTTTGGTGCCTTTCTACTATTTCATTTGATACCGATGAAACAGGGACATTTGTCTCCTCAGATACCGCAAAAAAGCCTCGATTCATGAAATGGATTGCCAAGATCTTCAAGATAGGATCATGTCATGCAGAAACGATTGGAAGCCGTCCACAGTTTCTTGGGGATGGAAACATGGTATCCCGTGCTCCTGCAACATCTACGGTACTTTTCGTTGTGATTTTTTTTTTGGTAATTCACTGTGAACTCGAATTCATACGTTTTCCTGTTATTAATTAGTTTCGTGTTCAATTAGAAAGTAGCATTTAGACTGAACATTCCACTTTCTTTGCTCAATAACTGCTCAAAATTTCTGCATATAAGTCGGACAAGACAGTGAATGTGTATCTACTTTTTTATCCTTCTCCAATTTCTGTTGGTAGGATAAACGGATGGATGGATTACTAACACAATTTTATTTTTACGTACTTCAATATCTATGAGGACTGTAGTTTTATCTATTTTCTTTCTTTAAAGCTTTCTTCAATGTTCTTATCTCTCCCTCTTTGTTTCCCCTCTCTGGAAGTTGGAAGTTCAATGACTAAGCTTTCTGTAAGTCATGATCAGGATGACAGATCCAGAAAGAAGAATGATGGCCCCATCGCAGTTTCTTCTTTGGCTGAGGATTTAAAGAAGCCAAATGGTAGGTTACCTTGATATTTTGTGCATTACACTTAATAGGAGAATCAGATAAAAGGGCAAAATTTTCTGGTCCATGTTGTCTCAGACATGAGGAAATACAGTTTTTTTTCCCCTGAATTTTACGTTGGAATTCTGTCTACCCGGATATATAGAAAGCCTTGGATGTTTGCCCCCTCTTTTCTTTCTTTATTTCTTTCATTTCCGATTGCAGCATAATATGATATATGGAATATTTGGTTTTCAGGATACAGAACCCGCCCAGACAATGAAGAACTTCCCAAATCACATAAAGAGAGCTTGAATATGCCTGGATATCCTCCACAGTATTTCCCTGGAGGATATAGGTTAGTATAACATTGTTACTGTTTCTTTGGTTATTTTGGCTGGAAAATGTGATAGTTGAATTTACTTGGTTGAGTCAGTTAATCTCCTGCCTAGTCCACCAAGTCAGAGTGACTATACCATAATGGGTCTATGCAATTGTAGAAGTTAACAACCAAGTTGTGATTCCCAACCCCCCGGCCAAACCAAAAAAAAGAAAAGAAAACCACCAAGTTGTAATTTGCCGGCTTCTGAAGCCTGCTGAATTGAAACAGTACCTTAACTCCTAGAAATTCTCTGACTTGTTTAAGCTTTCTTTTATTTGTTTTCATATATATAATGCTCCAATGGTAAGGGCCTACAGTAAATTGATTGGGTGATGGCACTTTCCCTGCTAGATGGACATAATGAGAAACACTTGATAACTGATGCTCATTTTTCAAATGTATCTTAATTATGTGAACTATATTAAACTGAAGGTCCAAATAATTTTTTTTATCAGTATTGTTAAGTTTAAAGTTTAAAAATATATATTTGACAAATAAGGTCCATTGGGAAATTTGATTTCACATCCTGTAATTTCACAATGTGGTTCCTGACTGATCACTGATCATTACAGTTTTCATGTGCATATTGCAGATTTTGTGGTGGCTGTAATCGCCAAATAGGTAGTGGGAATTTTTTAGGATCTATGGGATCCTTTTGGCACCCAAATTGTTTCCGTTGTCATGCTTGTCGTCTCCCAATCACTGAGCATGAGGTATAGAATTCCTGAAACATGTTTATTCGCCCCCATGAAGACTTACTTTTCTCCAGGAAATATTGGTCTGCAGTGTCCACCTCTTACAAATTCTTTTTTTCTGTTGAATCGAAGTTTACCTTGTCAGGTAGGAATCCATACCACAAGTCCTGTTTCAAAGAGTTGCACCATCCTAAATGTGAAGTCTGCTATCAGTATGTAAGGAACTACTACTATTCAAACATTCCTCACAGTTCTTCACTAAGCCATAGGTTTTATTTGTCTCTACCATTGTTTTTAATTTATGTTATTTTATCTATATTGATGGGTAGGGGTACCTGCTTTTTAACCATACACATCAATGATAGCTCGTAATACACATGAACTTTGTACAATTGGCTGGAACTCAGCTTTCCCAGCTCTGCAGACACTCTTGGACTTTGTTTTCAATGTAACCATAGGTGCAAAGCTAGAATGACTACATTATCCAAGTACTGCTCCTAGGATGATGACTAGTGGAATTTGTTTGGTACCTGTTTACTGTAATATATAAGACCAGCACAAACACTCTGTATAGCATTGTGTACTCATGTATATTTGGCACACTGCATGGTGGCCAAAAGTGGTTATCCTTCCTGGTTCAGGTTGAGGACTAATACTAGTCTTTTGGTTTATCATGAATATCCCAACTAAATTTTGGATTTTCATCATTTTTTTCTTCTCATCACTTCTTCAATCTTTTCAGATTCCTATAAATGGAGCTGGTTTGATTGAGTATAGATCTCATCCATTTTGGTGTCAAAAATATTGTCCGGCACATGAGTATGATTACACTGCTCGCTGCTGTAGCTGCGAACGACTGGAGGTATGATAATCTTATATTGTGGTCCTTTAGTTATTTCTACTATACTGTTAAGGAATTGTCACTCTGGTATTTCAGTTGGTCTATTCTTTTTTTCCCCTACATAATATATATATAATCTAAAGCTGCCCCTGTGTGGAGAGTGATCACTCCAAATTGAAGGAATTAGAAGAACTAGGGGCGTACTTAGATAACCTTAAGAGAAGTGGTGAGAAAGGATATGCATAGCTTAGGCCTCACATCTAGTACGGCCTCAAATAGAGCTGAAAGGAAGGCAAGGATCCATGTAGCTGACCTCATTTAATTGGAGAGAGGCTGCTTCTTGTTTTGATATTTGATCCAAAGCAGTTACTTTGCCATCCTTGACTAGTGGTTTGTTATTGTAATATAGCCGAGGAACATAAATTACATTTCTTTGGGGGATGGACGCAGTCTATGTTATGAGTGTATGGAGTCTGCTATCATGGACACCGGTGACTGCCAACCCCTTTACCATGCCATCAGAGACTATTATGAAGGAATGAATATGAAACTAGATCAACAGATTCCCATGCTGCTGGTTGAAAGACAAGCCCTCAATGAAGCTATTGAAGCGGAGAAGATTGTAAGTGATGAAATCTTCTTCTAAGGTTTACAAACTTTGTGTCTGCAAGTCCTTTGATTCAAAATTGATTCTTCTTTCCAGGGCCACCATCACTTACCTGAGACTAGGGGTTTATGTCTATCTGAAGAGCAGACTGTTAGCGGTGTATGACTGGAAATCTATAACTTTGGTGTTTCCTTATTCACAAAGTTTACTTGATTTTCATTAATTTTCTTCTCCTTTTATTGTGTTTAGATTCATAAAAAGCCGAGAATTGGGGGCAACCGGCTTATAGGCATGAAAAAGCATTCTCAAAAACTGACTCGAAAATGTGAGGTTACAGCAATCCTTGTTCTGTATGGCCTCCCAAGGTACTAATCTTTATAAATTTGTTTACTTTTTGTTCTTCAAACATGTGTTTCTGATGCTTATAGTGCCCGCTTTTTTCTTTAAATTCAGCTCAGTTTCCAGATTGAAATCTATTGTTATATAGTGAATCAAATATGAGCTTTTAAAAGGAGCAGATGTCTCAACCACCCAGTATGGCCATTCCCACAAGTGCAAAACTCGTTTGTCCCTCCCTCTCCCTCTGTAAAACCAAAAATAAACAGAAGTTTTTGCAATTATGTTTGGAAGGATGAGAACTGTTTACACAAGAGCTTTCTTTTAACCAGTCCTTTGGAAATTGGTCATTTATTTTTCATTTGTTTTTCTTGTTTAGTTCTGCTTTAGAGACTCTGGTATTGGAAAAACTTTAGTTGTTTTCAATTAGAGCTATGATACACAGCTAAAATCAAAGCTAGAAATCAATAATGGGACTGCATGCTGGCTGTTTGTATGTTGACACAGTTACGTGTTTTTTCGTGCAGCTTGGTTGGTGGCAGGAAGAATGAAACAATGCATAGTTGCAATAAATTTTATCAAATTTTATCTCTTTTATTATATTCTGTTCTCCCCCTCTCTCTTCCCTTCCGCTTTCCTCCCCAACCTCCACAAGGCTGTTGCATGAATTTTGCTGATGTTCTGAAAATTTCTTTTTATTGCACCCCCACCTGAACTATAAAAGGATCAGAAAGCAATCTCCATCTGATGGTTCCAGAGTGTGTCCTTCATGGTGAAGTGTACAAAAATTCTATATCATAACTTCATAAACCAAAATCAATAAAACAGATAGATCCCTGAGAAAACTTATGTTAACCTTTCCATTTGTGAAGCTGGCAGGAATATTTCATTATTGTATATTGTCCTGGACATGATGGAAGGACACCACCTAATCAAATTTCTACAGCAGCTCTACTCTGCTTCTCTAGCAAATTCTTTTCTTGATAAGAAAGAAGCTTAACAGTTTTGAGTGCTGTTTCACAACTTCTGTCTCAGGCTTAAGACTGGCTGATTATTAACAGAAACCCTCATATGTTGTTTGTTTGATGCAGATTACTAACAGGCTCCATTCTTGCGCATGAATTGATGCATGGATGGTTACGTCTCAAAGGTATGAGATTACCTTCTCTGCCCTTCAGTTAAGAAGCATTTCGTCATGGGTGCCTCATAATTTTTCAAATCAAGCAGGTTACCACAATCTAATCCCTGAGGTGGAAGAAGGCATCTGTCAGGTGCTCTCCTACATGTGGCTTGAGTCAGAGGTCATGCCTGGATCAAGAAGCATGCCATCTACATCAACAGCTTCGTCATCTTCTTCTTCTTCATCCAAAAAAGGTAGAAGATCTGATGTTGAGTATAAATTAGGTGAATTCTTCATGCACCAGATTGCTCATGACACCTCAACAGCCTATGGTGAAGGATTTAGAGCTGCCAATGATGCTGTAACCAAATATGGCTTACGTCGTACCTTGGAACACATACGTCTGACAGGGAATGTTCCTTAGTAATCAATTAATCATAGTAGCTGCTACATGTCTTCCTCGGAAGACCCTTTGGTTTGATCATTAAGATAATTTTACAGCTTTCCCCTTGGAAGAATTGAGCTGATCAGAAAGTTTGTATCAGCTCCCCCTTAGTTTTTGTGGGGTTCTTCAGGGTTTTTTGTTTTTTAAATATAGCTGTTCCAAATGTTAACGGAAAGTGTGTACCAATCATATCCAAAATTCAATTCCCATCTTGTGTAAATACATGTTTCAGAGAGATGATCATCACGGACTAAACAGGCTGCAGAAGATACATGAACATTTCTGTCCCCGAGTTTCCCGGTTAAGTGGTTCTGTCATCTATGTGCCGCTTATTTCATGTTTCTGTTTTACACTTTTACTCCATGATGGCTTTCCATACCAGGTCACCAAGTCATTTGTCCTGGTTGATACTCTTATTGTGTTATTCCCAGATTGACACTGAGAGGGGGGTGAATCAGTGTCTTCAAAAATTCACTTCAATGTGAAGCTTCTTTAATCTCGAAACAAGATTAATTAGAACATTTTAGTAGCTATCAACTGCACAAGGACACGTCCACCACACACCACAATGTGGCTGGGTCTACCAAACAGTGTACCACTCGTAGCTATCAACTGCACAAGGACACGTCCACCACACACCACAATGTGGCTGGGTCTACCAAACAGTGTACCACCACTCTGCAATCAAGGCACTCCAATATGTGCAACAAAGAAAAATAAACAGAAAACGCAATGCAACAGAGTTTACGTGGTTCGGCCAAATTGCCTACATCCACGGAGTAATACCCTACCTAGGGTTTCGTATATTACTCAATACACTCCTAGATATTTTGACTGCTACAACAATCCAGGAACACCAATCCCTGCTATAGTCTAAAATGCAATTCAGACAAGGGCACCAACCCCAACCCCCTAGACAAGCTCCAACTTGCTAGGTCACAATGTAAACCAATAATTCAAATTCCCCAAATTACATTCATGATCTAGGTTCTTCATCATTAAACATAATCTAGAAAATAATAGACAATAACTTGTGGATACGGGTTACCTCAACTTGTGTAAAATGCATGGTAACAATACTTGTTTCTCTTTTTCTCCAACTCTTTTTTTTTTTTTTTTTCTTTTTCAATCTTTTTCTTTTAAAAAAAACCATACAACCATGTTCCCTTCTTTTCTTCTGCTACTTCTTCTTCCTTCTCTTTCACTGTCTTTCTTGTTCAGCAAAACAAAAGACTTCCTTCAACAGCACCTTCTTATTGTTCGAAAACACAGTGTTATGAAAAAGTACAATGCAAGTGTACGAAAATAAGAAAAACTTATTCCCAAGCTTCAGATCTCCAAAGCCAACCAACGTCTTCTGGTTCGACCTCCACGCTCTTCCCAAGCTCCTCAAAACGTCCTGCCTCTTCTGCTGGAGTTTGCTCTCCTTTTATAGATTAATTAAACTCAGAGTTTGAATCAAATTCAGAGTTTCTATCTGACTTAAACAAGGAGTGTTTTGACGTACAAATCGGACTAACTTAGAGATCTCCAATGAACAATCCCACCGTTGGATTTGAAGATCAAGAAGTCGTGAAGCTCTCCTCCAAAAATCGGCTCAATCGGACACTAGATGACCATCCGATGAAGAGGTTGATCAAAACTGGACAGAGACCCTCAAAAACGGGATTCTTGAGTTTTCTTTATTTGAATTGGATTCTTTCTCTCGGAACCTTTTTGTGTGTTGCTGTACCATATCAAAGCCCACTTAAGTTGCCAACAATGACAACACATTCATTTTAGGCCAATGGAACAATATACTGAAAGAGTGACAAAAAAAAAACACACACGGTGTTAAGATTATATAAATACTCAACTCTCCCGCCATGCCTCTTAGGTTCAACTCTAAACTGTAAATGTAAACAAAAACTACCCAAACACTAGGAAATCCATTACAGCGAGTCTGCGACCATCAAAATTCGATTACTATTTGTTGGCCACATCCATTAATATTCTCCCACTTGGCCTACGCATTCCCATTCTTTTTCTTCATTTTAGGGCTGGTCCAAAAGAACATATGCCTGTAGCATATTTTGCATCTCTTTGTTTTTTGGTTTGCCAACCCCGGTTTTTATAAATCGGTGTTCGACCAGCGTCGCACACTTGGCTGTGGTGGGTGAGTCTCCTAGAGGGGATTTTTTGCATCCATAAGGATTAGATACCGAAACCTTGCTTAAGCGAACCAAGTTGCTTACCACTTGGACTAACCCCGTTGGTTTTTAAAAGGGGTGCAACACGAGAAAAAGAACATATGCTTGTAGCATATTTTGCATCTCTAGCTCCTCAAAAACGTTCCATCAGATATTTACAAAAAAATATTATTTGTTTATTTATTTCCTTCTTAAATGGAGTTTCTTGGAATATAATCGTTTACATGAAGGTTTGGTCACTTGATCATCCTGGTGTTGTGTTGCATCAATACTTTTAAAAAAGATTAGTTCTTCCTCAGAGAAAAACTTTACAAATGATTTTCCATTAACAAAAGATCTGGAAAACCAACCATTTCTATCTAGTGACAATTATTTTGGTTGAAAAATACAGAGAGAAGTCAGTCTTATTGATGTTTTTATTAAACCTTTAAGGATCTCTTTACAAAAAAGCTTCCTAAATAGGATGTGATGCGTGGTCCTTACACTTAAACATAGGACGACTAGATATGATCACTACGACAAGTTGAAAATCCCCAAAGATAAGAAGAAAGGATTGTTCTATACATAACCAAATAATGTTCTCTTTCATTTCTTTTATATTTAGAATTTTTTTTATTTCCTTCATTCTAATTCCCTTCGCAACCAATCAGATCTTAAAAGTCTCTTTGTGAAAGAAGCATCATCCCATATATTCTTTATGGTTGCTGCAAACAAGACATCAATATCTTTTAAAAAATAAACTGTTAGTGCCCAATTTAATCTTTCCATAGAAGACTAGTTATTGTGCCCAATCAGAGTCATGAATATCATCACCTTTATTCCATGCAAGAAAAAATTTAGACTATCTTAAGGTGTGTGGGTGCTCATATAATAAATAGTCATGGGGTCTCTCTGTTTCTTTTCATTTTTTTTTTCTCTTTAAAGTCCTGCCACCATTATTCATTCATTCTCGTCCATTGATTGTATTTTATCCTATGATATAAACGAAGGCAGAAATAGATCTGGCTTTCTAGCTTCTGGTTATGGTTGGATTCTGCGAGATGAACTGATATCTCACCATGGCAAGAAGCCATCGGTATCAGATTCCTTATCATTATTTTGTTCTTCAAATCTTGAAATGCTGAGGCTTGAAATCCAAACAAACTGCAAATACCCCATTGACCAGCAGCTTGACCAAGACCAAATGGGGACTTTGCCAGTGAGAATAATTTTAACTATAAAAATAGTGCATGGAGAGATTTTCCATTATGAAGTGTAATTTTGTTCCAATAAGCATTACACAAAAAATATTCATGTACATACGATAACGTTCAATGTGCGGATTGAATGTGGGACCAATAGCAAAGTTTCCAGTATCGGTCAAGTGATTTTAAAAGATATATTGTCCCCTATTGTATGTATTGCAATGATCAATGTACGTTAATGCAAATCGATAGAAAAACATATCGAAATGTATAATATCAATTGTGTCCAATATGAATATGACCTTGGAAAAGTTTGAACAGCCTTATTTAGTGGCACTAAAACAAGGGTGCTCGCTATCTTTCTTCTAAACTCCCACATCCACAAGCGTGCAGGAAGACACATACATCCATGTGCCTAGAAGGAAGGACAGCAAAAAGTTGCAATTCTTTCCTGAATTCATTTCTAGATATGCCAAGCCATCAAATTTGAAGTATAACATATTCTCAGCAGTCACACATGTATCAAATGTTTAAGTGTATTTTTCATTTGGAACTGAGGTTTGGTTCAAGTCACTTTTAATCCAGAAAAAATTCTTCTATCTGGTTCCCTGGGTTTTGAGAAATAATAAAATAAAAACATCATAATTTTGATGACCAAAATGCCCTTATAATGCAACGGTCAAGATTGTACCATATATGCCATTTCGATCCAATGGTTTATATTAAAAGACAAATTATAATTACAAGGGTTTTAAGATTTCAAATTTACAAAATAATGCCCTGATGCTCAGATTGACACTCAACAAAATCTTATTTCCATCAAAGATATTCATTGGCATCCCTCACCAAAACATCCGTCATTATTTTCCTTGGTCGTTACACTCTCCTCTTCTTTTCCTCTCCACAACTTTCTACCGCTCTTTACCAAAAAAAAAAAAAAAAACTTTCTTCCGCTCGTTCTTTAAAAAGAAAAAAATGAAATGAAAAGTTCTTAACCCTTCGAGCCATGGAATCACATCTTTCTTATCCTCGATTTTCATTTGTCTTCTCCGACCAAAATTATCTTCGGCCATGGAATCACATCTTTCCTATCTTCCCATTTTTCTTCTTACCATCTTCTACCTAAGACGGTATTTGAGGTCTGTTATACTCTACTCGATTCAATTTTTTTTGTTTCTTTTATCCTTAGCCACAAAGTCCAAATGCTCTTTCCATGACGGTTAATGGCACATGCTAACAAAAGCTTGTCCCAAAGTCCCCAATGATTGCTTCACAACATCTTCGACTTTAGCCATGGTTTCTCATATCGAGCTCCATCAACCTTTCGACAGGTCTTAATCTAATTTTACTTACTTTTTTCTCCCTAGACATCCAAGCACTAGGTGTTTATTTACGATTTAGTAATCAAGTCTCCTCATCGATTTGCTTCGTCACTTAATGAAAATTTACTTTTTCAAATCCTCGAGTCTTGTTTCCACTTACCGGTTTTCCAAAGTAGTCCGATGAAGCAAGAGAGCTTTAAGCTAGGGATTCAAAGTTAAATGAGTTGAATGAAGAAACATTCAAGCGTTTGATGTTCTTAAAGAGGGTTGCGGTCGTGGTGTCTCACCACTCAAGAACTGGATTTCGAGAATCACCTAAATGAATTGGATTAGCATAAATTTTATTTTTTTCATTTTTATTTCCTATGTTTTTGTTCAAATTAAAAAAGGGTAAATTTGTCATACAAGATGGTAGTTTGTCCTTAAATTGACTTTTTCCATATCAAGGGCATGCAAAGTTTCAGTTTTTTTGGACTAAAATCATAGACCAAACCTCTTGACCATATGAAAATTACCCAATAAATTATAATGTCTTATTAATATGAACTGTTTGACCGAAATGGCATATATCAATACAATCTTAACCATCACACCATAAGGGTATTTTTGGTCATCAAAATTATGATTTGCGCTCATTTTACCATTTCTCAAAACCATAGAAGAGCCACTAGCAAAGAAAAACTTTTTCTTGAACTAAAAGTGGGTCCTGATGAAAAATATCCAATATTTAATGCAGCCAAAGACAAATTTTTACTTCAGAAAAGGTCAGGTGGGGCTATAATGTAATAAATACAAACTATGAGAAGCAAAACTGTTTTAATGAAAAAATGATAATAGATGAATATTAGTAGAACTAACTACTTCCGATACACCAGGACTTTTTCTAAGTGTGCTCTCTCTATCTACACAGGGAACATACAGTTTGATCCCATGACAGTGATCTCAAAATTTCATCCGTATGGGAGTTTCGCTATGGGGACCATTAAAAAAACATAAGAACTCAGCAAAGACCACAATTTGGCATTAGGTGGCGGCAAAGGTTAATGGAAGCAAAGCCAAAAATGGTAGCGATAGCAATGGAAGTTTATTGTCAAGGCAATTCTGACATAAACGTCTTCATTATCTCGTAAGTCATGAAGACAATGCCCACACTTGGAACAACCTTGTAGTATTCCGGCAATATTCCCCGGTAAAGACCTCGCAAACCTTCAGTCTTGGCAATTTGCCTAAATGTACCAAACAGACCTGTCTTATAGACACGGGCTTGACCTGCTGCGCCTTCCAATTGCATCCGGCGTCTTACAAGATCCAAGGGAAATGTTACTGCAAATTATGGGTGCAAACAAACATCAGTTCGTGACAGACAAATACAGAACAGAAGCAACAAACATCAATCATAAACCCAGTAGCCAAAACACAATAGAACTAGTAAAGGATCTAAGTTGGAATGTTCTCAGATTGAGGGTGTCAGCATACTGCAAACGAAGTTGGGGCATACATACAATTAAAGGTCCCGTTATTATTTGTTAAAATCCCTCATTTTAAAGGGTTCTCATATTTCACTCCCACCGCCGAAGATATAATATCTCAGGAAAACCTTTTCTAACAGGCCTTTGTTTGTTTTTCTGAAATTCCACAAAGTGCAGAAGTGAGCTGAAATTATCTGTCAATTCTTTCTAATCCAATCAGAGAAATCTCACTCCAGTTTTATCCTTCTCTATAACATTATTTTTTCCATGTCCTAAACCCTATTTGTTACTTCCAATTAGGTATAACTATTCTATACATTTATAAAATGACAACTGCTCCTTTGACATAAATTTATTCGTTATTATGGGCCAGGATCGCATCAGCGCCAATTACACTTATTACCTCTCTTTTTTACCAAAAAACGATATGATCTATCCATCACCTATTAACATCTGTGAAATCATTTTCAAATGTTCATCTACTAGCGTTTTCAATTCCACTTCTATTATTTATGTACCAATACGCAAAGTTTAGCCACCTAAGTCCTAAGCTTTTTCACTCTTCAACCTAATCCCTCGTACACAAGCTATGTTAAATAATTTACCACAAAATACAAGGAAATGTACCTCTATAATAATGCTTAATGTTACAGAAATCCTACCTTAGATATTGCTTCAATGACAAGAATAGCCAGCAGAGAGTAGTAACACAACAATGGAGCCCCTGGCATGTATGTAGCGGTTACACAGCAATGATAGGACGCTTTTTTTTGGATGAAGCAGGATTGAAATGGAGGCCACCAGCTTCAATAATCAAATGTACAAATTATACAACAACAACAATAAGCCTTGTCCCAACTAAATGGGGTCGGCTACATGGATTCTTGCCCTCCAATCAGTTCTGTTCGAGGCCATGCTAGATACAAGGCCTAAGCTATACATATCATTTCTCACAACTTCTCCTAAGGTTATCTTAGGTCAACCCTAGCTCTTCTAGTTCCTTCAATATGGATTATATCACTTCTCCGTACATGGGCATTTATAGGTCTCCGTTGAACGTGGTCGTGCCACCTCAAACGACTTTCTCGAAGCTTATCACTTATGGGAGCAACTCCAATACCAACTCTAATATGATCATTTCTTATCTTATCCATATTAGTTTTGCCACTCATCCATCATAGCATCTTCATTTCTGCTACACTGAGTTTATCTATATGATTCTTTTTAAGAACCCAACACTCTGCACCGTACATCAAAGCTGGTCGAACAACAGTCCTATAAAATTTTCCTTTAAGCTTTAATGGAATACACCGTTCACATAAGACCTCGGACGCACCTCTCCACTTCATCCACCCTATTTTAATTCTTTGGGAAACCTCATCCTCTAAATCACCTCTTTTACTTATGATTGAACCTAGATACCTAAAACAATCACTCTAAGGAATCTCTTTATCATCAAGTATCACCACCTCATCGTCTGCTTGATCATGACTAAAGTTACAAACTAGATATTCTGTGAAATCCGGCCCAAACCTAGCTAGGACACCCTATTAGTTTTGGGTGAAGAAAGACTTGTTGCTAGACCTTGATGTTGGACCTTGATTTCGGTGTTACTATCTTTGAAAGTCTTAGGAAGTCATGACAGACCTTTCCCTTAGGGTAAATCCATGTCCCGAAATGAAGGAAGATGTCTCTATGGACCCTCTCTGTAGAAGACATGGTGTTTGACCCGAAACCCATGGATATTGTTGATGGTGCTCCATACTTGGAAGCATTGTCAGTGATTGTTTTGAATCTGCAGCCTGAAGAAGAAGAGCTTAGTTGGTGGACCTAATGCACTCCCGGGCATGATTCGAAGGTAATTCCCAAATCTAGACTTGTTGATTGACTTGTAGGAGAAAACCCACCTCAATTTGAGTTGTTCTAGCCCTCCAATTCCCTCCCCCAAGTTGTTGTTCTTGTCAGGTCGACTGGCCAGTCTACCAGTCAGTCAACCAGTCAGTCGACCAGAGGATTATAAGCCCGAGAATTTTGGGGTTTTTGGTCATTTTGGGTTCTATTTAAAGGGGACTTCGTGGTTTTAAACCTATTCTACTGTTGGGACTCTCTTGGGACATGGGAAGGCTCCTCTTAGGCTCCTCCTTGGCTTGGGTGATGATCTTCTACAAGAATCATTGTTCCTCTTCTCTAATTTCAACTTCAAGGTATGAATTCTCTCACTCTCTCTCTATTATACTCTAAACCCTTCTCTTACTTGCTGTTGTATCCATGAAGATGATGCTGCAACCTTGCAACCATCTCTTCATGTGTTCTATCCTTGCCATTGCATAAACCCCTTTCAATTCTACCTATGCTATGCTATGCCCCCATTTCGATTCTTATCTATGCAATTCCATGATTCTCTTCATTGCAACATGATTTCAGCTCCTAAATTGAATTGTATAGCATGCTAAGTCTGATTTCTTATTTGCATATGATCCTAATCTATTTCTTATCTTTCCCTTAGCTGATTCCTTATTGTTCCTTGCAATTGCAATCGATTCCATTATAGATTATGATGTTTGGCATATTGAAATTAAGGTTTCAAATTGGGGGGTTTTTCAATTGGGCCATTGGATTTTGCTAATTACTTGTTAGATAGTGTTCTTATACTGTTCCTAACATTTCCCCCAAGTTTCGGAGCAATCCGAGCTCCGGACGTTAGGTTTCGGATCAAAAATCCAAAATTTGCCCCGTTACTGTTCATCTGGTCGACTGCTTGGTCGACTGAGTCAGTCTACCACTCAGTCGACCAGCTGAGTACAGCAACCTTGTATTTGCTCGATTTGCTTCGTTTGAACTCCGATTTGATTGATTCCTTCTCTGATGTTTCACATATGTTTGTCTAGGGTGCAAGTACTAAGTTGGGGACTATTATAAGTGATATTTGGGATTAGTTTCGATTGGATTAAGGTAAGAAGATTGTTACCATAATTACATAGATTATGTGAATTCTGCCTCTATGTTAGAAAATTAGTAGATTTACATTCCTTGTTGTATTTTAAACATCATATGACTGTTGTATGTACTTCAAGACAGTAGTACCATGTTATATATCATTTTGGTTATCATGATTATTTATTTTGTTAATTACATATATGATTGATCATGTTACTTTATATCTCTTTTCATATGATGAAATGCCATTTATGTATGATATGATGGGATTGAGAATGTGATTGAATAGGTATGATTTGGGATTTGGGAATGTCCTTTTGATAGTTCTGTCCTTGGACATTGGAGGGAATAGTATGGGATGTTCTCCGAAGATGCCCATCGACGCTTTCCCGGATTATTGGATGACATACATAGGTCTTGTCTAGATGTGTTGTCTAGGATGTCCTTGTTGTATCAGACCCGAATCAGAAGGCCATTGAGACCGAACGACCCGTGGTAGTAGTGTGATTTGATGGGCGCTCAAGACCAGTGAGTTATATCTGTGAAAGGACATAAATCACATTACGGATACCCGAAAGGGGCCATTCATTTGTAGGGTTGCAAATAGCTAGACTTGGGCTCACGGGCGCTCGAGACCGGTGAGTTATATCCGTGAGAGGACTTGAGAGCTTCCCGTCTACTATTTTTGGATGACCAATAGGATTGGTGAGTTTGGTGAGTAATATCCATGACTCAGGTATGAAGGATATCGGAAAGGATCCCGGGATGGGAAAAATGGATGTATCTGGATCTGACATGATATGACTAAGTAGATGACTTGCATTGGGCTAGGCTTTACCTTGACATGCGCCAATACTTATACCAATGGTGATGTGAGAGAGCAGTGACTCAAACCCCAGCTATGGATTGCCCCGAGGGATGCAAGACCCAATTATCATCGAAGAACCCAAGATACCGAGATGGTTGAGGGAAGAGTGGTTTGAGACCTACCCAAAGAAGTATGGTGCTATGACTTAAAGCATGTCTACCATAGAGACTAGCATATATAGAGTTAGTTTCATACTTACATCGTTTGTTTCATATCATCTTGCATCATGCTATGCTTTGTATCATGTATCTGTGTTATTATGGAATAACTATATTGCTGAGTTCTTTTGAACTCACTCCTTTTTACAACATCTTTTGTTAGACTTATTTGCAAGTACTACTATTGTTGACTATGATGATCAACACTATGAAGACCAAATTGATGACTCATACACTACTGATCATGGTGACTACGCTGGTGAAGACTATCAATTCAAGACTGATATTTGTCAGGAGTAGATTCGGCCTTGTCTAGTTTCATATGATTATGTTATTGAGGAAACATTAAATAAGTTAGGAAAAATTGTTAGTTGCTTACAATTTTTCCTTCCCTTCTTTTGAGGACTGGTTGTAACCTTACTTTATTTCGATCTATCTTCCGCTGTTATTGTAGAATGGGTTTCCCCCTTTATTTCGTACTTTGACTATTTATTCTATTGGTATCATTTCCATACTCTGATGTTCTTTTGTGATCCTTTTGTGATCCTTTCTTGACTTTTATTATTAAATTACTTGAACACAAAGATTTGTTCTTGCTTTTTGATTATATTATTGTGCTAAGTGGTTATGATCGTTCCTAAACTGGATCGTCGGGACCGTGGATCACTTCCCTGGGTAATCCAGATAGGGTACCCCCTGGGTGGATTTTACGGGATGTGACATATTCTGTCTTCGATCTACTAAGTTTAAAGCCTTTTGATTCCAAAGCTACTCTCTATGATTCTAATTTGGTATTAATCCCCACTTGGGTCTCATCAATCAACACAATATCATTCGAAAAAAACATTCACCAAGAGACCTCATCTTGAATGTCTTTGGTTAATTCATCCATTACCAGTGCAAATAGATATGGGCTTAAAGTTGACCCTTAATGTAGCTCAACAGTTATCGGAAATTCATTACTTTGTCCCCCCACTGTTCTAACACTAGTCACCGAACCATCATACATATCATTAACTATATCTACATATTTACATGCAACACTTCTTATCTTTAGTACTTGCCAAATTAATGTTCTAGGGACTCTATCATAAGTTTTTTCTAGGTCAATAAATACCATATGAAGGTCTTTCCTCCATTCTCTATACCTTTCAATAAATCTCCTAATTAGGTAAATAGCCTCCGTTGTAGATCTTCCCAGCATAAACCCAAATTGATTCTCCGTAACTGTAGTTAAGTATCTCAAACGGGTTTCAATTATTCTCTCCCATAATTTCATCGTATGGCTCATCAATTTAATGCCCCTGTAGTTATTACAACTTTGAATATCTACTTTATTTTTGTAAATTGGAACCACGACGCTTCTCCTCCATTCATCTGGCATTTTCCCTGTGCTCATAATCTTATTAAACAACTTAGTCAACCAAACTAGTCCATGGGTTCCTAAGCTCTTCCATACTTCAATTGGGATTTCATCAGGACCTTGTGTCTTGCTGAGTTTCATCCTCCTTAAAGCTTCTTTTACTTCGGACATCGAAATTCTACGTATATAAGTTCCGACATTGGTGCCTTGGTGAAAGGTGTAATCGTCCGAATCATAAGTGTTTGAAGAATGCTCATATAGTAAACTAGAGAAATAGGTTTCCCATCTTTTCTTAATGTCCTCCTCACAAACTAAAACTTCACCATCTCCATTTTTAATACATCTAACATGATCAAGATCTCTACTCTTCCTATCCCTCATCTTAGCTATCTTATAAATAGATTTTCCCCCTTCCTTGGTGCCCAACTTATTGTACAACTCTTCATACTTCTTTTCCCTTGCTTTTCCCACAATAAACTACATTAGGTTACCAATAAACTTAATAGTTGGAAAGAGGGCGCAAACTTATTTTTAAGGTTAAGTGACATGTCAACTATCAAAGAATTAGTCAGATACAACATGTCATTCGAGGGGCTCGAGCGCCCCCTTCACAACCATTTCTTCCCCTCCCATTGCATGAAAAGGTAAAAGTGAAAATAAACAAAATGAAATACATTTATAATATTAGACTATGGCCTTGGAAATCAGTAGGTTCTGGCATTCACATATTCAAAAGCACTAAATAAGAGATCATAAGCAACTTATAAGTACAATTTAGCAGAGAATAGATACAACAGCACAATCATTCAAGCATGCCAGAAATTCCTCATGTGAGGAAGCAACACAAACTACTCAACAATGACAGACCACAGAAATAAAAACACAATTTCAACAGCATTATAACTACAAATAAAGTTAAAAACAATGGGATTTTTCTACTTTATAAGATGGGGACAGTTGGAAACAATCCAAAAAAATTGCACTTTGCATGGCTTCGCTTTTCCTAGTTACCTGTAGATGATGCAACGCCTGAAAGACTGCCACAAGCTAGGCTGACAAGTACAGTAGAATCTTGGGGCCTGATGTCAAGACAAGAAGACTTAGACCGAGGTGTATCAAACAAGAGGCAGTACATAAATCTTGCCATATTGAACTGCCTGCCTACAGTGATCAGTAAAGAAGCACTTACCTATGAGACTGCCAAGCAGATCTCAACGTCTCATAGAATGCGAAGCTAATTGCTATACTGGGCCCCACCCCCTATCCAGACAAAGGCCAACAAGATTAACATACAAAGGAAATTGTTGATTAAGATATTCATTACAAAACAAGAAGCATACCAATAATGTCGCTCCAAGACCTTTATACAGGCCAAAAGCACCCTCGTCTCTGCTAATTGTATGAAGAGCATGCCAAATACCTCTGTAGTACGTCACATTTCTCTGCAGAAGTCCAAATAAAATGGTTATCTAAATAGAAAAAAATTAAGATCATATGGGAACATACATGAAATTTATTAATTTTAACTGCAAACCGATAATGACCTAATTGCCGAATGCAGTCAATATCACCTACTAACTGATGAACGAAATGTCAAAATCCAGTCTATCTCCAATTGCACAATAGGGAATCATCTCAGAATTAGAGATAAACTCAGAAACTGGAAGAATTAAAGACTATCAGCCTTCGGAACAACATTGCCTAAAATCCTACAGAATCGTGCAAAACCGGGCCAGAGGAAGAGGGAAATAGAAGTTTCCATATTGGTAAGGCAGCTGGAAATGGAATCTGTTGCTGACCTACAGACATGCATCCCCATGCAGGTCAGTAGAATACTCACAGATGTGAACAGAAATTAGAGCTGATAAACTGAAATGCGAGTGAAAAACCTGAATACATTCAATCCATAAAAGTAACCTATTACATAGAACACCCACCAATCACAGGCACAACATGGGTAGAACCCAACCCTAGACTTATTCCTAACCAAACAAGCCCATTTTGGAGATGAATCCGAAACATGTGGTGGGTGAGTTGCTCTTGCATCTCCTGCGATAGACCTTCAAGTCTGCATCACGTCTACACTTATGTTCAGGTGTTGGCTCAACAGGAATCCAAGGAGGCCTATGAGCAACGAACCTATCCTGAAATTTCCATGCACAATGAACCTATCCTGAAATTTCCATTGTGCATGAAGCTAGAAAAGGACCCATCCCCTTGTTTGACCACTATACCCACTCATTTATATTCTATTCACACTTTATCACCATTCTTCTTTGACTCAAATATTGCCCCCATTTTAATGTTCTGCTACCAAGTCCATTGGTTCCTATTTAAGGGATCTTAAACATTAGTAAAGTAGCAACCCAGTGCACAAAGCTTGCTACTGCGGAGACTGGGAAGGAAAATGTACAGAGCTTACCCTTTCTGCTTTGCAGAAGAGGCTCAACAGGTTCCAATAATTCTTGCAGGCTCATAGCAACCCTAAATTTGGTTGTGACCCTGTCCTTGCATAAGCATGCAGCATGCAATTGCACCCCTGGCCATAAAATTTTAGAATGAATGTGAAACCAATTTTTGTCAATGCCCTAAGAGAACTGTTGAAGTAATTGAGTTCAGTACAAAACACTAAATAGACAAGGCTTGACTTAAATCTTTAAGAGTAGAGAATCATTTTTATAAATTCCTAATTCTGTAAAGAGAAAAAGAACTCTAGATCTCTGTACAAAAATGATAATAATTTAATATTTACAAAAGTAACCTGACATGCAACCATGTTAAGACCTTCAGATTTAGCCTGAGAAACTAGTTGAAACTTAAACTGCATACATTTCCTAGAAGGCTATTGGTATATTGTATGGGGGTCCAGTTAAATGAAAGGCAAACAATGAAAATAATAACTCTAATTTATCAAATGGTACTTTATAAATGGAAAAAATCTTCATAATCAGCATACTAAAACAAGAAAGGCATAACTAAAACATAAGAAATATAAAGTGAATTATGCATAAAACCATCGCAAATATTTAATGGAACAAGTCTCCACAATCTGCAGGAAAAGAACACTTTTTACTACGAATTTGTAATGACATTACCTGAGCTGCAAGACGTGTTCTCACGAGATCCAATGGATATGTCATAGTTGCAGCTGTTATTCCAGCCAAACCACCACCTACCAGCCGTACACAGATGTCTGCACTTATGTTTTCTCCATTACTTTGCATCCCAGGGATCGATTGCAGCAACTGAAATGAAAACATTAAACTATTAGTTAGGCAAACAATGGTAGATGACATACCAATATGCATGAAATGCACATAGCAACCAATTCAGACAAAGCCGTACATACATTCTTGTATCGTTCATATGCATAGAAGCTGATAGAAGAATAAGGAAGACGATGGGTGATAGTGACAAGATTCCCTTTCCAGAATGCTCTCACACCTTCTTCACTTAAGATACGCTTCGCCTCACGCCAAATGCAAGGCTTGCTCAAGTTCGCAACATTAGAGTGCATACCTTGTACCTAAAGAGAGAGAACAGTGTAAAATAAGCACAGAGTCAGAATAACCTTAACCTTTCATTGATTTCAAAAGAAAATTTTACATGATGATAATAGATACCCCCATCTTCCATAATTCATTTCCAGTATTTATGTTCTAGGCAAGCCTAAACAAGAAAGGCAATCCCCTATATGTAGACAACTATGATCCATGAACCAAGCAAGAAAACTGGCCTCTAATAGTTGCAGGAAAAAAAATCTATGTAACTAAGGTTCTTGTGAGTTCAGCAACAGCCTTAATTTCAACACTAAAAAACCTCTTGGATGCCCAAGCTGGTTGATTGATATTTACTTGCATTTTGTAATCAGCAAGATTTAAATAAGCATCAATGAAGTTGATCAATATCCACATCCATTAATCACAGAAAGAAACCCAACCAATCAAATCATGTACTCAACCATCAATCTCAAAGGTGTAGAAATAGCAGTAAAATCTAAAGATCAGGACTACAAATACAGAATGCACCAGCTTCTAGCAAATTTTGTATCATCATAAACAACAGAAGAAATAAATATATACATCTCAACCCCCAAGCTAGAGAATTCCCACATGGACCTCACACTCTCAGCAAAGCTGTTGAGGCTTATGGTCAGCATCCATTCCACTTATTCTACTCTTCCAGATCTTTGGAGGTTGTGCTTTTCCATCAGGAAATAATATTTTGAAATGGACAGATGAAGTCAAATGCAACAGAAGCATAAAAAGTTCCTGACAAAAGCAATAATTTCATATTATAAATTATAACTTCACGAATGCACATAAACATGTAACTAAGAAAATGTTACTCTTTAATTATATGAAAATCTCATTTAACAGGTTAATTTCTGACATACAATCAAGGATAAAATTGAATATGATTGGCAAGAAGATGGCACTCTTCACTACAGGAGTTAGGGTGAGTGTTTTTAAGCCAGTTTCATGCAACATTGGCGCAGAGAGCCAATATTGGAACACCTATAGGTCCACCTACATACCAGCTAGCCATGTTACAAGGACATAATGGTTGTGATAAGTCAAAGGGATACAATACAAAAGGCGCTTTTGTAGTTATAAGAAATAGGACTCAAAGGGGGTTTAAATTATATAGGTACAGGATAGTATTGTAAAGGACGAAATAAAACTAATAAAGGAGAAGGGTACCTTTAAAAACATCAAATATGAGTTAAAGAAAAAAATAATAATCTGTTTGGTTCTCTTCAACCTTAAGAACAAAAAAGGGATGGAAGCTTAGCAAACTTCAACTGGAAGAATTGAAGTACTTCTATAACTATGATTGAGCCTGATATTTCAAGTTTAGACTCACCATTCTGAAATTGACTTTGACTCTGGTTTCAACCTCTAAAATTGACACAGATACCAACCCTCAACTCTATGTATGACTCTATCAAGAGAAAAAACAATAATAAAAGAAGAAAAAATATTTAACCCAAAAATAAATCTTAATTCCTATGCACAATTGTATCACAATCTGGATCCCATTCGTGGTTTTTTAACGCTGACTATGTTAGACAAGGGAACATTCTGAGGATCATGCACAGCATGCATTAGTGAAGCAACTGCTAATGCAGGAGCATGATCAAAGAAACCTTGTGCTTCTGATTTGGGGCACTTTTCCTGTTCACATCTAAGCCTAAGGTTCAAATTTGGTTCAGACGTGATTTTATGAAATAGATAAAGTTAATCCAATTCATGGGAACCAGCAAGGATGCTTCTTCAATACCCTTCACACCAGAATTTCTAGAGTTCCTGCAATCGGCTGTCTATAGCAAGTCTTAGTTAGTTTTAGATACTTTCTTCTACATATTGCTATCTAGTCCATTAGACATGCTAGGATAATATTAAAAAAAAATTCCAACCTTCCTGGGTAAGCAGTTGAGATCTTTTAGTACAAAGCTGACCACTTTCTGCAGCAATTCTGCTTGGGCATTTCCCTTGTTTAATTCTTTCAGTGTTTAGGTACCGACTCTCCAAGACAATCTACAGTGAAAAGTAAATTTCCTTAATATTTAGCAGTTTATGTTTCCTATTTCTTTATCATTCAGTTAGTTGAGTCCGCAAGAGACAAACACTTCCAACAACAGCCAAATGTGGAAAATTAAACAGCTAAAACTTCTTTTTTATTTCACTTTTCTGTTATAAATACTTGTAGAGGCTTCTCTCCACCTATCAAAAATGATTTGGGACCCAACCCCCACCCACCCACCCTCTCTTTTTCTCGCCTTCCCATCTAGCAGATCAAGTTCTTCTCTTCCATCAATCTGATACCCTTCTTCTATTTCTTCCTTTCCCCCATCTCTCTAATCGGGATCTGATCACAGGTTCTCATTTAAAAACCGACTACTAGCAATACAAAGATTAATACAACAATAGCACAAATGAACGCAGCCATCAAGAATTTCCTAGTTCTCTTTGGAGAAAAGCCCTTGCAACATATGGCCCCGCTCCTGACGTTCCTTTGGTTTTGATTGTGATTGTCTTGAGTTTTGAGGGATGTTTCGGGTACCACTATCTGTGATCGGATCAGTAAGCTAGTTATTTGTGCCACGGTTCACCGTCTTTGGTGGGAGAGCAATCTTAGGCAATGGACTTTCAAATCTCGTTCTCTAGGTCTGATTTGGAATGCCATCCAGTTTGATGTTTCTGTTAGGCTCCTCTCTACTCCATATCCCCTGTTGCTGACACTCCAATGAACAGGATCATTGTTGTCTCCTGGGGTCTTAGCTCCGCTTTCCAACCCCCTAATTAGGGGTTGTTCCCCCCACCCCCTCTCTCTCTCTCTCGTACCATTTGTTTCTTTCTTCTTGCTTTGCATTAATATATTATTTAATCATCCCAAAAATAAAAATCCTAAACCAACGTAAAATATGTCTTGCAAGGAAGCACCAAAAATTTACTAAAGAGGAAAATCAACCATGGCATGTAGCATCCTAAAACCCGATTAGATACAACACCACTGCACCAGTCATCCATGCCAAATTCTCAACCCTCCTCTACAACAAAAATCCAATGACTGGCATCCCTTGCACTTTGAACAAGAAGTATGAAAACGTCACTTGCAAGACAGAGCTTAAGCTAACACCTAAATTAATGGATGTCTACATATAATGGTAATAAGCTGGTGCACTCCCAAGGGCGCAGCCTGAAATAGTTAGCACCCGAAAGTTTGCCATAGACGAACGACCACATTAAGTGTCTATCTCCCATAAGGTCCAAACAAATTACCAAATGGGTGAGAGGAAAAGCAACAGAAGCCCAAATATGTTTAATGGGAAGAGAGAAAAAAAAAAAACAACAGGATAACCTTAAGTACAAACTGAAAGAGCCATGAAAAAATTCCAGTAATCACAATATAGATATATAAAAGCCATTCTCAACAAAATTTCGGCAGACCACTTCACTACGTTACCAATGCATATGCAAAACAGTTCAATGCAATCCACAATTCCAAATAGAAGCACAAAAATTGATCCTTACAAATCAAAACAAACATTCCAGCCACCGAATGGAGAAAAAGGTGGAAATTTTGAAGTGAGAAAGGAAAATTTTGATCTCCCAGTCTTCCTGGATTCCCATTCAACGAAAGAAAAGAGAAGGGTAACCTGAAACAAGATGGTAAGGCGAGCCAGCGGCGCTGTGCATGTTTTACTAACGGCGCCTGCAATGCCTCCGGCGACAAAATCAGTTACCGATGATATATGAAACTTTTGCTGCAACGACTGTTGCTTCTGTTGTTGTTGTTGTTGCTGGACAAACTTCCGCGCACCTCCATCGACTACACCAGCATGGGCAGAACTAAGAGGTCTCTGCCCACCCTCTACGACAACACCAACTCTAGCCTCCGTTTGCATCTCCACTCTCTCAATTCAACTTTTCTATCTCCTCCTTTCACCCCTTCGGCAACAAATCCTTTAGAAAGAAACCCCAACCCGCAAAGAAACCTTGAAAACGAAACAACTAACCACTCAAAGATTGAGAAAAGATGAACCAAATTAACAAGAGAAAGAAAAAACCCTAACAAAGAAGCATTAGCTAGAGCATACACCGAACTGAACGCCTTTTCAACTTCAAACTATCTCTCCTCCGAGTTGTACCGGGAAACGGAGCCTCGAGGTTGAAGGCCGCTTTGGCCTCTCTGCGTGTGTTTTCCTTAAAAGAGGCGTGAATTTTCTTTCTTCCTTTTGATTTTTGTTTTGTTGATTTATTTATTTTCTTTTATTTTTTTCCTTACCAACAAAATTTTTTATTTTCAATTTGCATTCCGAATTGGAGTCGTGAGTGAGGGAGTCACGGAGTAATAAATTATTATTTCCATTTATCTGAATTGTTTATATAATTAAGACAAAATTATTTATAATACGAGAAAAAGATAAGAAGAGTGAGAGGGAGAAGCCCTAATTGGGTCAGTGACTCAAGAGTACAATTTGTACAAACCACGCCATCTAAGAAAACTCGTGGGAGAATAACAGAATATCCTTCCAAGCCCTTCTTTCTCTCCTAGATGGATTATACTACTTATCAGAATTATTCTCCTTCCGGTAATAACTGAATATATATAGAATCCTATTGAAATCTTAACCGTCAATCACATCCGCCGGCTCAAACTCGGGTCTTCTGGGGAATTTCTTGAATTCCGGTTCGGTGTCTTGGAATGGTTTGGCCGGGATTTGGGGCAAGGAATAGTGTAGACCGCCCCATCTCAATGAACGGTTGAGATCTACTTTGAGATATCCACATTCCACATCGAATATTCTCTAGGACAGCTTGCATGTGTTTTTTTGGGTGTTGGTAGAAAGCTTTCATGTTGACGAAGCAGAAAAGACAAGGGCAACATTATTTACCTATTTAGTTTACCTATGATATTTTCTTAAGATGCCACGTGGTGGAAAATTAGGGCAATTATATCGACGGAGGTTTTAGCGCATGTGAATCTGTGATACTAACTTCACAAATTGTTTTGAAAAAAAAGGCACCGTTTGAGGCGTGTAAATTACAATCGTGGGACGTGGGGTGTGGTTAGCGTCGACGTTACAGCTACATAATGTATGAACTTCAAGAATTAGGTAATCACCAAGAAAAGTTAGATCAGGAACAGGATGGGTGATTGAGAATAGCATCACGATGCCATTGGCCAACCTGCCCAACCATACACGCAGTGGCGGAGTCACGTTGGGACCGGAAGGGGTCATGGCCTCCCAGATTTTTTTAAATTGAAAATATCCTTGTTTTTTTTCTTATTTCTCTATCTTTAAATGTGAAATATCACTATTTGGCCCCCTCCAAAAATTAAAAATAAAAATTTAAGATAAAGATAATGGGTACAAATATCATTCATAATCTCTATCTAATGGTTATCATTCAATCCCTAGTTTTAAAGAATAAAATGTTAAATTCTAATTAAAAACTAACTCACGATCCATTAATTTCTCCTTATATATTCTCTCCTATTTTCATTTCTATTTATTCTCTCATGGATTTCCTCTTTTATTCTTATTTTTTCTCTTTTTTTCCTCACACGTCTCACAAAATATTGAAGTAGTTAGCAAACTTTGGAATTTTCCTAAATCTTCTCCACATCAGGTATTCACTCTCTTTCTCAAATTATTCATTTCTCTCTCTCACACTCACGAATTTTCTATTAATTTACCTAATTTTTAATGTAGACTCTACATTAAAATATAATAATATATTATGAGATGGAACCTATAGTGGGTCCCACATTGGCCCACATATATTCGCCCCCCTCCATGTTCAATCCTGGCTCCGCCCCTATATACACGTGGATATAATGGTATGGATAGTGTATGCATTTGCACTAATAGTAAGTCCCATGGAACTAAAGTCATGTACTTCTAAGAGATATAGCATCAACCTCTGTTTTGAAAGTGCCTAACAATTTGTTCAAATAATAGTAATATGAAATTTTTTTTATTAGTAGGTCCCTTTAGTGGATCATAAATTAATATTGTGTTTATTTAGTATAATATATTACGACCAAGTGAGTAGAAGAGGATATCGAATGGGGTATGTTCAATGGAGTTTCCCCAACGGATTCAACTATTCATAAAGATTGTTCGTCTTTTCCCTTCTAGCAAATTTTTCTTTCCAGGTTTCGTAGTTCTTGTATTTGATCAAGTTAGGTCTGTTTTATCCCATTGGTTTAGTGATGGTGTAGGTCTGTCATCTCCGACAGGGAGAGGGGGCCATGGTGGAGTTTCCCACTAGGGGATTTCGTCACTTAATTGAGTAAAAGGGTATTTTAATCTTGTTATAAGTACAAGGGTATATGAGTCATTTGACTATTAAATTTAATAGTCAAAGCTTTGACAGTTAAAGATAGGTTACTTGTAATTTTACAAAACCGTAAAGGTGAATGCCTAGCAAGTTAGCCCACTTAAGTAGATAGTTTGGACTTATTTGGGCGCCTTACAAAAAAACTCAAAAAAAAAGTCCAACCAAGAGTTGGGCTACAAACTTTTAACTCTAAGAAATTCTTAGCCCAAAATTGGATAACCTTGAGTTAGAACTTAGGCCCATAGAAGTTGGGTAAGGCGGCCTTTCGCTCCCTTATTGAGAAAAAAATCAAATTTATGGGTTTGGACTTTTCTCCATCAATTCCCTTCAACCTCAAAAAGGCAGAAGTGAACTAAGCGGCCAATCCTTACTCAAACGTCTACCTTTACTTGTGTCAAGTAGAAGTTGGACAAAAAAAAAAAAACAAAAAAAACAAAAAGTCAAGTAGGAGGGATTGAGCTAGATCTCAATTCTAAACTTAATTTATTTATCCATATGTCATGATAGTAGGATGTGTCAAAATTATCAATTGTAAAATATTGGTTTAAGATCCAAATCCTATTTGGTTATACAATTAGACCCTAGCTACTTTGTAGCTTTTGTTGATGGGTTCCAATAATTGGTTGGGTTGAGTTAAGATACAGACCAAACTCTTTTTTTTTTTTTTGGGTAATGAAAATGATAGGGTCCAAGGCCTAGAAAGTACAGAAGAGTCATCTTGGGAATCAAGAGAGGAATGTGACCACTCAATCCTATAAGAACAAGTGAGAGCCTCCGGGCTAGGGGATGGGTTGAGTCATTTAGCACCCTAGAAATATGTCCAAAATTACAATATTCAAACTGCCTCCTTAAGGATTCCTATATCAAACAAGATCCCAGATATTGGTGATGGAGGGTGAGGATCTTGAGATACAATAAGACCGATTGCCACTTCACAATCTGAGAATACTCGTATCCTTTTAAAACCACGATGGTTGCACTTAAGAAATGCTGATTTGATTGCCAAAGTTTCACCAATTAATGCCTCTCCACAAGATATTTGTTCAGATACAGAGACCACCACTTCACCTTCATAATTCTGAATTGCAAAGCCGATGCCACCACTATTGTCTTCAAGGGAAAATGCTGCATCACAAAAGACCACCCATGCATGTCAATCATCAGAATTCCGTCTTATCATTCACTTCTTGAGATGGAAAAGGATTGTGTCCACTAATCTAGGGGTTTCCAATCACAAGGTGATCTTAGGTTGAACTTGGTTACAAATGTTAGTCTTTAGAATTTAAACAACGCTGTTACAAAGTTGAGAAGAGAGAAGCTGGATTGCCTTCTTGTCAGAGAAGAACAATGTATCCCTCTACACTTTCTCACCACACAATGACACAATAGTGGTGGAATCTGCCTTTAAATATTAAAAAAAAAAAAAGAAAAGGTAAATTTTCCAGTGAGCCCATGTAGGTCACATCCTTACTATGTGGCTCAAAGCATCAGGCGAACACATTGTTTTCTTTAACACCTAAACAGAAGCTGATCTAAACTAGAGAAAAGATAGAATTTCAAGTAGGTAAAATTACTGTTCTACCTGACATGCTCTTGCCTACTTCTACTACCTGTACAGTTCTACAGAAACCGACCATAATTATTTGATGAATCTGGCAAGATGTGGGAGGCCAACTAAAAATGGACCATCAATATGGGCTTCTAGACAATATCCATGATTGGTCAGTATTTGGAGCTAAGGGAATCCATATCACTATTGATGAACATTATTAACAGTGTTGCTTTTCTGTTTTTTCGGTGAAATAACAGTGTTTCTTGTCAATCATTGAAAAACATCAATCAGCAAATGCATTATCAAATTGGCCAATATTGGCTAAGTGTGCATGGTTAAACTAGGGCCTAGACAGACTTGCAGGAAAACTTAGGTCATTGGGTTGGTCCGAATCATTTCCCAATCCATGGTTCTTACTCAGACCAAACTTGGTTCAACCAACCATTATCTTGGATCATTTTTCATTTATAGCATAACCTAGCTTTTTAGAACTCCATTGTTAGAATATGGTAGAAAGAACTGCATTATTCTGGTACAACCATGCATTTAGTCCAAATCATAATATCTTAAGTGAACATAAAAGAATTTTTAGAATAAGCACCAGGTTTACTATAAAGTTGCCTTTTGAAACAAGCCTAATCTAGAAGAAAAAATTTCCTACAGAAGAATGATCTATTAGAATACCCTCGTTTTGACTTCAAGAGGTTCTGAAACAAAAAAATCCAAGATATCCTTCAAAGGGTCTTACAAACTCATATCCTTAGATTTTTACTAGGTCAAACTCATATCTTTTGCTAGATTTTTATTAGGTCAAACTTGCTAGTTCTTGTAATCTTTGGGCCATTATAGTGGAACTAATTAACAAAATGCATCAGTAACATACCAAAATAAGAGACATTGATGGCAGACGGCTTAGTCAAGTATACTTGCATGCTCAAAGGGAGAAAATGTTGAAAATGAGAAGCATGGGATCTGAATTTTTTGACCTAAAGGATTAATAAGAACAAAAGCCAAGGAATGGTTTCCTTTTTGCATAGGATTCTATCATTTGCAGTTCTTAAAATGTTTGCATAGGATTCCATTGATTATCACTATGATCTCCACTTTAATTTCCACGGCAACATTTTAATGAAACACATGATGTTGATTTCTGCTCCTGCAAACATCAAATTTCAGCATTCACTGCATCAGAGACAAACTGCCTGATGTCAGAGATGTGCGTAACAAAAACATACAAGGAGGCAGCGCTGCATCAAATTTTCGTTTAAAAAGAACTAAGTAAAGAGATAAGCCGACACTAATCCATGGAGAACTTTGCTTAATCAGACATTTGAAGCCAGCCGATTAGAGAAAAGCATATATTTTTTTTATTATAACTTCTTACAATTATTTACTTTGCTATAATTGTGATATAATAGCTCTGAAAACATAGAACAATACATTAGAGTTAACAAATAACCCTATTACAATGGGACCAGGGAGACAAGCATAATCCATTTCCTCTAATTCTGCCAATCTCCTTTCCCAACATATCATCTACAATTCAATCTGGACCTCAAATCAGTAGTTACAACTTTAATCTCGCATCCTAATTGCTGGCTTTCTTTTCCTTCTTTTTCTTGATGAGCTCTCCATATCTGGCAAAGTAAGATAAAGAAAAAAGAAAATGGATAATTAGTCCTCAAGTAGGGTGAGATATGAAAAACCATCCACATCCTCCCATAAAGACCCAATTGCTCACAATCATTACTACGCTATCTTTACATTTTCACAAAGCCATGATACATTATGAGAAAACTGAGAGGGTTTAAAAAGCAATGAAGCCATGATTAACTGAAGAACACAAACCAACACCAACCCTTCCATGCAAATTTTTTAAGTCTTAATCCACTGGGTTTAAGATCCACTTTATCTTAAAAAGTGATTCATCACCATTTATTAAATAACTTGCGTTTGTTACACCCAAAAAAGTTAACAAAAGTGATAAATCACTGAACACCAATCATCCTTTCAGGGATTTCTTTGACCAAATCACATAATGGCTTCTATCTTTATCTTTCTCTTCATAAAATATATACACAGGCGCACATGTATATTATTTCACAAGAACTTCACGTACCTTGTAATGCCCCCAGGGGGCAATCTCCGATTTGATCCATCTAGTCTGTCCTGCGTTATCTTCACTGGAGGAACGGCACATCGCAGCAATGTGAGCTCCATCCATCCCTAGATTTGGCAAACTCTCCATATTAACAAACCTCAGATATCGCAAGCCTCGAACTGCACTTCTTCAGCCAACAAAGTCATGTAGAAACTGTCCTCCAATATCCTTCCCAAAGTGCCGATTTGGGGCTTCAAAGCTACCAACTACACATCCTTCGTTATTTGCTTCAAGGCCAAAGCGATGAACAATGTTCATTGGAAATGGCTCAGATAAACCAATTCCATTATCTTGACGCAGGCCTAGTGTCAGCGATACCCCACTGCTGTTTCCCACTGCACTGCTCATACCCACATGGTGATGGCTTGATAGGTTTGGGTATGGGAAGTTGTGCAGCTGTTCAGTTTGGTTGGGCGTAATGGGAAGTTCATTTCTGCTACGTTTTGTTGGGGGGTCGTGAGCATTCTGGTTTGCAGTGGTCTGTGGAGTCTTGTTGGAAGGCAGTGGATTTGATGAAGGTTGTTGATCGACAGCCTTGTTAGAATTTAGGTCCTCGGCCTCTGATGCTTTTTGAGCTTGCCGTGTTTCAAGCATGTGAATTTCCTCTACCATTGGCTTCCAAAGTCTTACTCTAGCATTGATGAACCAATTAGACACCTGGCCAAATAAAAAGTCATAGAAGTGTCAAAAAATCTAGGATGACCAAGAAAGAGGAAATTAGATTAAACAATGAATCCATGCTCAACGGTCATCCATGGTGACAAGCACTTGAAAAATCCAGATCGAGCAGCATCATACAGGTATGGCCCATCATTTTATCAAAATTCCCAAGGGTATATTTATATTCACATGGAAAAGGTGACCCACCAGGTTACTAATCCTGAAGAATAAATGTTTTACCACCCACAAGTAAACCTCTAGAACTAAACTTACCGGTAGAAGGTTAAGACCAGAAGATACAGTTCATCATGGGGAAAATACCATATACCGATGGAGTTAGAACTGCTCAGATTAAGTCCTGGTCAAGAAGGTAAGAATTTGTGGAGACAAGACTCTTCATTTGCCAATAAACCTCACCTTCTCAGTCTTTATTCCATTTTGTGAACATTTACTGGATTACATACACTTCATTTAGGGTATCCTTTTGATAGCAATGGATAGTTTACAAACTAATTGAAGATCAGAAATATTAGTCACTTCACAAGAGGCATAATACTTGTCTAGTGCAAAAGCTAGTTTTGAAAATTAAAAATATATATTATACAGAAAATGACAGAGATTTGCACACCTGGCTCCTTGATAGTCCCGTCTGTTTAGCCAACATTTGCTTGTCTGTATCAGTAGGGTAACTGCAACATTGAACAACATTAGCTTTTATACTAGCTTTCTAAGATAGCATGTACCAGAGCAAGTAAATTAACCCGTAGGGAACACCCCCCCCCCCTTCCCTTCTCACCCAAGGAGGAAAAAGGGCCTTGACAATGACTCAATGAACTCATGAAGGAATAAGGTAGTAGTTGAAATGTCATCACTTACGGGTGAAGGAAGTGATCAAATAACCATGCCCTGAGAACAGCTACTGCACGTTCTGGAAGTCCTCTTTGGGGTCGCCAAACATGTTGATGTTCAAGAATACTCATGTTATGAATAGGTCTCTGGCTATTAAGGCCTCGGTCTGCAGTTCCCAACCTAGGAGTTCTGTCCTTCTCATAGCTTCCTTCCCCAAGAGATTTGCTTAACTGAAGTTGGTCAGTAATGGCATTCTTCAAGCACCTGAAGTGTTTTGACATTGTTTTGAGGGCAAACAATGCATAAGGAGCAGCATTGCCAAGCCCAGCAACAGATTCAAATGAAGCAACAACTGCGTGCATTTGTTGGTAGTACAGCTTGTATCTTTTGTACACCTAATGGAGAACAATCAAGAAAAGAAAATAAATGCTTGAGTGAAGCCAAACTAGCACAGTACAAAGCTTTCTTTTGAGTCATCAGAAACCCACCCCCCAAAAAAATTGTATAAATTGAACAGAAAAAGAAGAAAAAGATAAGATAGGGCAATGAAGGGTGACTTTCATCCATTACACCATTGGATTTTTGTAATATAACCACTATTAGTAGAGACAACATGACCAGGAGGAACCTGGTCTGTCTAAGCGCACAACACAAGCTTATGGGAGATTTGAATGCAATGGTGGATGGGATACATGCCTCCGAGAACTGACATGACCCATGGTTACCAGGAATGTAGAAGATCAAACGAATCAGATAGTAATAGAAACTACACCATAGCAACAAGAAGCAAAAAATATGGTGAACAAGGTCACAAGGGTTTTTGCACACAGTTCAAAGTTACTCCAAAAAGTAAGTTCAAATTGAAAAAGGGACATGACATTATGGATTAAAAGAAAGTGAAACAACATAAAGATACATTTAAGTAATTCTTTAAAAAAAAGGCTTTCAGATACTTAACAGAGTAGCAATTTAATAATCCATAAATTCAAGCCCCTTGTCCTAATACGAGATTCAAAATGGGTAATGCAACGTTGAGACCATCTACTTAAAAAAGGAAATTGTATTGGTAGGTTGAAAATGGTCACCTGAGACTGCAGATATGAGATAACTTTACAACACTCAACCTCTCTCTCTCTCTCTCTCTCTCTCTCTCTCTCTCTCTCTCTCTCTCTCTCTCTCTCTCTCTCAATCAAAATGATGAGAAGGGCAAATGCAAAAGCCTTGCACATTCATTTCTTTTACCTAATTTTGTGAAACATCACCTTTATGTGGAAAATTTAGCCTTCTTTACATATGAGTGGGAATGTAACACATAAATGGGCCACATAGAAATCAAATATTGCAATAATTAAGACTATGTAGAAATTCAAAACAAAATCTCTCTCTCGGCTTGAAAGCCAATGGTGCCTTCCATAAACTTTCTATTTCATCCTTTAGCGAGCATAAATCTTTACAGACAGATTCCTCCAGTGGCGATGAGCACATTACACCCTCCAAAATTAGTTCAAAAACGTCGCCCACCTGTGGGATCTCTTTCTAAGGATGTCAAATAGTAAATGCTTGACAGCACCAGACTATGCATATATTCCTTTTAATCACCTTTCTTGAAAAGATGATTGCGTGGTCTTTATGAACATCAATCCTTCCAAATGTAAAGAAGCATATGCTTCACCGGAATGCTAATTTCAGCATTCAAGGAAGACGAAAACTAGAACGAATTTCCTAAAATTTACATGGGTACTAACCAGAGTAAAATGGGAAACAACAAAAAGGTCATGAACACTGGAATCCGCAAAAATAAGAGAAAAAGATAATTACAAGCATAGCTATCTAATGAAAACTGAAAGAATTTAAACCCTTGATGATGATAATAGTATAACATACCTCATCCAGCATTGACAATAGAGTTGTTTTCTTCCTCCGCTGCTCGCTACGATTAGGATCTCCACAAGTAAGTGAATCATCAACAACTCCAACTCCAACTCCACCTAGGTTGTCCATGGAAGGATCTACCAAAGAAGAGTTTCCGTAGCCTCTATCACTTAAGACTCCTCTACCCACATCACAAAGTTCTTCCATGAGCTGCTGCGCAGGCTTCAGAAACCTCGACCCTTTCAAAACCGAAGCGTAGCCGGTAAAAGGGCCTAGAGGAACAGAACTCCTGGACACATCGTTGGACGTAGAAGCTACATACCCTCCCATACACTTTTCATCGAACACCTCAGATTCATACTGTTGCAAATTGAGTTCCAGTGGGAGATTATGCTGTCCTGGATGGTTAGATGATAGGGACAGCGACAGGCCTTGCCCAGTGGAAATAGAATCATGGGCATGAGTTAACGATAAGGGCGTAGGCTTGAAGGGGACCACTTCGCCACCATTAAAGGAATGATCAAGATCTCTGAGATTCTGGGTTGTGTAGAGAAAAGGGTTGCAGGCGAGGGAAGACTGTGGATCCAAGTAAGGCTGATGAGATGAAGAAGACGAAGAAGAAGCATTTATGAACCCTCCAACGTAACCCATTAAATTCCCTCCTTCCGCCTTAATAGCACAAACCGGGTTTTGCTTAGAAATGTCCAAAGTTGCAGTAGCAGTAGTTGCAGCTCCAGTCACAGCTCCACCAAGTGGGTTGGTACAGTTGAGCATATCAGAGGAGAGAAGAGAAGGATCATATATAGGAACGAAACCAACACACCCTTGTAGAGCAGCTGCTGCTGCTGCATCATCACAATTTGGGTGTGATTGAGAGACAACTCTAAGTTTATCTCTTCTACTTTGTTGCGGGACATGAAAGGGCTCGAAACCCTCCGCCATCACAAAGAGCTAGACCCTTTAAGGAGAAATAGGAGAAGAGAAAAGGATTTGGGTTTCGGAATAAGAGAGAGAAAGAGAAGAGAAGAAAGATTTAAGAAAGGTAGGTAAAGAAGAAGAAGAAGATAAAGGCAGAGAAGATGTGGTGATTGGTGATGGCAACTATGAGAAAGAAAGAAAGGAAAAAAGTTATGATAAGCTTAAGAAGAGCTGAAAATGGCAGTGGCGTATGTTAGCCAAAGGAAAACTAGCAGCCATCGACGTAGAATGGGCAAGTGAAGTAGTAGTCGAGGAGCGAGAGATTGCTTGCACAGTTAACAGAGCAATCAAAATCTCTCCCTCTCTCCTCTCTCTCTCTCTCTCATAGGGTTTCGAGAAATCTGATTATGACCGGTTATTCCCGGTGGAGGGAAACGAGGAATGCTTTATGCCATAAATTAGTTTCTGAATAGAGTATCAGATAAGCAGTACAGAAACAGTACTTGTTGTCTTGGACTTGCAGAGAAGTAATTAAAAGAAATTGGAGGGGGGGGGGGGGGGGGGGGGGGGGGGGAGGGGGGGGGGAGGAGGAGGGAGGGGGGGGGGGGGGGGGGGGGGGGGGGGGGGGGGGGGGGGGGGAGAAAAGGGGGGGGGGGGGGGGGGGGGGGGGGGGGGGGGGGGGGGGGGGGGGGGGGGAAAAAAGGGGGGGGGGGGGGGGGGGGGGGGGGGGGGGGGGGGGGGGGGGGGGGGGGGGGGGGGGGGGGGGGGGGGGGGGGGGGGGGGGGGGGGGGGGGGGGGGGGGGGGGGGGGGGGGGGGGGGGGGGGGTTGGGGTGGGTAAAGCAGAAATAATTATAAATAAAAAAAAGAAAGAAGAAGACTGAGAAGGACTGAGAGAGATCTCAGAAGGGTTATTAATGGATGACGCACGTGAGAGAGAAGTTTTGAAACAGAGAAGCCTGAGAAGGGAAGGAAACTAGGAATGGAAAGAAAGAGAAGAGAAGCCAAGGACCAAACTCTCATCAACACATCTATGGCTTCTCTATTTCTTCGCCACACACTTTCCCTTGTTTGGCTTCTTTCATTTCCGTTTACTTTTGTTTTTACTTTCCCCCACTCACATTACGAGGTAAATCTATCTTGCAAATATAATAAGGATTAACTCTCATAACTAAGCTTTCTCTCTCAACTTTTCCTCTTTATTATGGGATCCACGTCACCCGTTTTGGAATCTGTTTCACCTCAAAATGTCTACAATAGCCTACCATCTTTCATGTTGCCACTGACAGATTAATCCTCAATTAGCAAAAGTTGATCCTTGTTTAATTATTGCTTTCATTAATCACTTGATTCTCGTTTGCACTGCATAGCCCAAAAGGTAAAAACGTGAATAAGTTGGTATTTCCTCACCTACAAGGCCACAACCCACAAAAGGAAAAGAAAAGTTCATAACATGTTTTGAAATCATTTTTATTTTGTAAATTGAGGGTGCTTGTCAATTGTTGTAGCACACCCTCAAGCTAACACTTCACTTTATCTTTCAAAAGCTCATGGCTCTAACACTTTTGGAATAATTGTAAAGATCATTCGGTCTTTATGTACAATGGAGTGAAAAGAGTTCATCTATCTTTCTCCATTAGACTTTTTCTTCAAGAAATCTTAACCATTTTCCTCACTCCAACTTCTTTTTTTTCTTATGTTTTTCCTAAATATATTAGTAATCTCATATAATTCAAATATTTCAAAAAAACAACAGTGGTTTAATTGCAATCAATAATGGATTGAACTAATGTATTCAACGGAAGTTCAACTTTCAAGTGTTTTGCTTTTTCAAGATAAAGTGAAGTTTCATTGTTCAAAGTCTGTGTTATGAAATGTCGGAGCAATTTGCTCATTCAATTTTGGCCAATCCAAGCCCAAACTAGTTAAGAAGTTGTAGCTTCTATCATTTGAGTTTAGATTTAGTTTGATTCCATCCCAGATTATTTTTGGTTATTGGTTTGTAATTGAGCCACCATTGACTTCAAATTGATCCAATTTTGGCTTAATATGCAACGGTGAAAAATGCTTATCCATTTTCTTGGGGTTTGGCATTTGTAAACACTAAAACTCATAAATTAGAAAAAAGACTGGGGCTCATAGGCTCAGGGAAGGAAGAGGGAGAAGCAATGTATGAATGAAGGCTCGAATCTGAGACTTCGTTAGTCTTAAAACCTCTACATAAGAGACTTCAGCCATCGTACCAAAAGCAAAACCAACCATAATGCTCTTATACACTTTCATTGACCCCACAAATTGGTATAAAGGTCATGATACTAGAAAATGTATTTCATGCCCTTTTCTTAAATACTCTGAGTGGAACATTATCTATCATATGTTCTCTAAGTTAGGCTTTGACTAGCATTGGTGTCTTCTGATTCAAAAACTTATCTCCACCTCTTTTTTTTTTTTTTTTTTTGGGGTGCCGCGTGGGGTGTGGGGGGTTGGGGGTTTGGGGGGCGGGGGCCCCCCCGGTCCCTTCCCTTTTTTTTTTTTTTTGGGGGGTGGGCGGTTGTTGAGATATGAATCGGCTCTTCATTTGAATTTAATCAATTTCCTCCTTTTTTTCTTTTTTTTTTTTTATTTTATTTGAAGGTGCGGTATTAGAAAGAAAAAAAAAAGTTACAATGGTAAATGGGTTTCTCTCAATTGTGCGGCCGCGGGGACGGGGTGTGGGATTCTTGCGAGAAATGAGATGGGTGCTAGGGGTCTGGAAACAAATGTTCTTTGCATGGAGCTCACCGCCATCGCCGAGGACTAGTACTAGCTTTGGAACATTCTATCCGGAGAATCCGGAGTTCCGATTCACGAGTGCTATTGCGATGATTTTGGTTGGTTTACCATACCATGGTATGCCCGAGGATGTCCGTGACATCCGAGACTCATTGGAGGTTGTGCCAATATGGAAGATATGAATTTTTGGCCGACGCTGAAATTTCTTTCTCCCTCATTCTTTAGGTTGTCTCGTATTATAAGGGTCAAGGGAAGACTTATTCATACTTATTTTTACTTAACATATAAATTGTAAATTGATTAAATCTCATGATAACATGTGTACCTAATTCAACTTAACTTTAAAGCATGAATTTGATATAAGGCCAATCAATCAAAGTTTTGGATAGTTAGGTTAGTGATAGGTTTAGGGGCCAATAACAGTGGAAGCTGAAACCTAACATCACCAAACTTTCTTAGTTAAGACCTTATTATGTTACTACTTCTTAAATGCTGCACATGAGTTTCTACTAAGTTTTGTGATTAAAATCAAGACACATTTCCCTCGAATCACACACAGATAATACTTTTATGATTTCTTGCTTAGTCATATTAGTTCAGACAGGTCACATTGAAGTTGATTAAGGCATTAAATATTGCTTAAGGAATCAGAGTTGGCAATGTCATATAAAACTGAAAATTGACTAGATCTGATTCTTGATTCCGCTTCATTGTCAATTAAAAAGATATTCAAAATTTGATGCTCAAAGTCCATTTTATTGGTACTGATAGAACTAGAATCTACAAAGATGGATTCAATGTTCGATTTTCATTTCCTCAAACCTTTCTTTTTTGCAAATCCATGACCCATCCATGAATACTCAAAGCCTACTCATGATCCTGACCTTGAACCTGTTGGTCAAGCCAAGTCAGGAGGGTTAGACAATAAACCTTGGTCTTGGCCCTAAGCTAGATCTTAATCAGATGATAATAAAACAATTATTGTCTTGTAGGGTGCATAGCAGGGTAGGGTTAGGCCAGGTTAGGTTAGACTCTAATTTTAAACTAACCACGATCCTAATTTAATAGCAGATATTTTTTTGTCTGGGGTTCATCTGGGCCAGGTTGCGTACACCTCGATTAAATCCTCAGAGGGAGCTTTGTTATCCGCAAAGTTGAACTCATGACCTCTCCAAATTATGGATCTTACCACTTTATCAACTCTGCATTGACAATAACAGATTTTTTTAACCTAGACCTTGTTCAGACCTAGTAAAATTTTAAAGTGAAATAAAACCATTGGAGAAAAACTTATATAATAAATGCCATGCAAGGATCACTATCCATGGCATTGAGGTTGGCTAAGTAAGGCAAAAAGGGAAGAAAAGAAGTTGCTTGGGGTATTACATTTTCATTTTTTTATTCTTTTGGTGTAGTAAGGTAAGAAAGGCATGCTAAGGTCAATTTTTTTTGCTATAAGGATCATTTGTATCAAAGTGAAAAATGTCACATGTATATGCTCATCGGGTCAAGGACCCTCACTTCAAATAAGGAACAAAGTCAACTCAAACCTTGTAACAATAGTTGTCCTAAATACACTCAATCATGTTATTTACGGAAAAAAGATTTATTGCAACAACCTGTCATTCCCAATGGGATGACCTTAAGCTCTCGAATTTTATTTACACAACATTAGTAAATCCATCAGGTGCACCTCTTCTAACAAAGTGATACTTTGCTTTCTAAACTCTTCTAGGACGGCCAGTCAGGTTTCCGACGACTCAAGCCTCCTTCCACCAGTTTGTTGCGGTCCTCCCAATAGCAGGACAACAAGGTTTGCATTGGGTTCCCCCTCTACCACATCTTTTCTATGCCATTGATTCGAAAAATCGATCCAATGGACCTTGAGACTTATCCCTCACCACCTTTATGTTAGCCTACCTCCTCATACCAATTTTTTTGGGTCCCATTGAAGCAACTCTCTCCTCACAAGATTATGATTGAATCAGAATCCTATCCCTCAAGAAGCTAGGTCTTTAGAATTCCTTTGCAATTGTGTACCGGTAGGCCCCATAACTTCCTTAGATGACACCTCATACGTGGCAAGGTTAATTACTATAAAGAGGTAGTTAAAGTAATTAACCAGGAGTTAAGTAATCTTTTGGTTTAAAACATCGGATTTATTACAGAATGATTTGTACTTGGTGCAATGATTATGACAGACTAGCATGGTGGTAATAGAAAGAAACAGCGATAGTTAGGTAATCACATCAATCACACCTTAAGATAGTAAGTAATGAGTTAATAACTCAACTTATGCAGTTGAATTACTATTTAAGAATTTGATTAAAGTGCTAATCAATGATGATTATGTGTTTTAGAGGTTAAAATTTAAAAAGCAGTTCGTAAAAGGAAAGTGGCAAATTTGGTAAATAAACAGATACCCCGAGGTTGATATAGTAAATGGGATCGAACTTAAATACGTTGTTTAATTCACTACTTGTTACTTACGTTTCCAAGAAAACAAAAAGAACGACGACTACAGTTCCATAAAACCCACGTGGCACGTTGCTGACAACGTGATCAAATCTTGATTGAGCGTCAGGTGACGTCGTCATGCTGTCGCGTCTCCATCTTTTCTATCTTTCTCATCACTGTTCACTACCGCCAATCCAAACAAGAAATAGAAAGAGAAAGAGAAAGTGAAAATCTTTTGCTTGAGAAAGCGCCCGAGTTTGGCGAAACGAAAGAAGAGGGCTCAGTTGCAGGTTTGCAGTGGAAAGAAAAACAAAAACCGTACGAAACCATAAGAACAGCAAAAATTAAGGAAAATAATTTATAAAATGAAAGAACGAAGGAGAATGGGAAAAGAAAAAGCTGTTTTTGTTCAATTTTAGAAATAGTTATATATTAACTTTACTTTAAAAAGGAATAAATAATTGTATTTGGCACTCACGAGAAAGGAAGTTGAAAGTTAGGAATTTAAAACTGTAGATTACGTCATCAGGTGCAGTGTGGGGGAGCGTGGACGGTACTAATTCCCTCCTCACATTTCATTTCCAAGTGGGACCCTTTCATGTTAACACTTGCACCAACTTAAATGTTAAATATTTTTTAACCTTTTTATTTTTTTATTCTTTTTTTTAAAAGGTGGAAGTAAAAAAGTAATTTTTATAAATTAAAATAAATTGTCTAGTATTTGGTAGAACAGACTGATTGATAAGAGACGTTTACATAATCTTTTACGTGTATTTTTTAATAGTCAAATAATGGGATGGAAATGAGAATAAAAGGTTCGATGTTGAGTGATATGAAGTGAGAAGTGCAATTGCTTTGATGTAATTTCTGAGTTTGATTGATCGCCATTTGGGTCAGTTTATCTTTATATTTATTTATTATATCTGATCGAGCTTTTTGGGAAGAATTGGAATTAGAGAGAGAGAGAGAGGAGATTTGATGAGATTTCAGATATAGACAGGACTCATGGAGGTTGGCTGGTTGGTAGCTTTCTCTTTCTCCTTTTTAATTCTGGAATCGTCCGAGTTAGCGGCCGAGTTGATCTAGTTAAGTTAGTTCCCTAATTATTCCTGTCATGTATCTCATGTCATTTGATGTGATTATGTCTCAAGATTAGTTGGCAAGAAAGGATTATCGAGATTGGTTACAAGGGACTATCGGAGTCTTTTCCACGCTTTCACCACTGCTGTCAGCAACTCAATTTCAAGTTTTCAACCTCAACTACTGTAAATATCCTTCTTCTTCTTCTTCTTCTTCTTCTTCTCTTACTTCTTCAGTTCCATACTTCCATGGGTTATGGATATAATTAAATAACTAATTTGGTTGGATGGTGATCGCTAATCTATCCAGTTTCATGGAGATTTCGATAATCTATCTCATTTCTTTGGAGCTAAGCTAAGTTCTCAGTATACGTGTTAGTATGAAACTACTACTTTCTTCTATGAACAGTGAAGCTAGTTCGAGAGCTACGTACTTTATGAACAGTGTTTTCTATAGATTCGATGGCCACGAGTAGATTTTGTCTTTGAAAAACGGTGGAATTGTTTTGTATTCTATAATCCATTACTCACTAAAGTCTTCAGTTGTTGGGTTTTTCTGGGTTTTAAAAAGTGGAATAGAGTAATGTTTCTTGCTTGACCTATAGTTAGGCTTAAAAACAGGAAAGTTACAAGACTTGGGTCAAATCCAGGAGAAGTTGTTTATATCACGGCAACTGGTTTTGGGTGTAATGCAAAAATAACTACATGAAGGAAGATTAATATTCAATGCATATTCCTAATTGAAGAGAACAGAATCCGCCGCCGCCATTGATTTAGTATCAATTTAATTGGATTGGACCATGAAAGCTAAGAATCTAAGTCTTTCTATTTAGTGACTCCACCTTATTGGATTGTAGTAAAGTCATCATAATTATCAACCAGAAACAATTGTGCGGACAAATCAAATAGGGTTATAGTTATTCTTGAGACCTTCCAATCTGCTTAAAGTTTAATTTAAAACCAATAAGCACATTGAGAGTGTCATTTTGACTTAAAGAAGTATTTAGGTTGATATTCTTGATCAGTACATGTTTGATTTTATGGTAAATCTTCAAACGATTGTAACTTTTGATTTGGGATGAGCTACGTGATTCACAACATGTCAAAATGAACGGCTCAGAAAGCTCTATAGCATTTCTATTGGTGTTGTTGTAATTGACAAATTCCATCGTTTAATGGGTTTTTTGACTACTTTTAATTTCTTAGTTAGATTTGAGTTTCTAATTTTGAGTTGTCTTAGATATGCTCTTAGTGTAGGATGCATCAATATAGAAGATTGAGGCAAAAAAGAACTATAATGCAAGAAAATATGACAGAAAATTAAGTCCTAAAACACAAAGAAAATATGAGCGAAAGTTTGCCCAAAAATATCACAAGAAATCGATAAATCGGCAATATATCATTGATAAATTGACGATTTCATGTGATATTTTTGCAATTTATTGATAATATCGTTTTTGCTACTTTTCGAAAAGGTGAAATATCACCACGTTTGGCTGTTATATCCTACCATGGTTTTTATATCATATATTAAAAAGATGTTATTTGTGTACCACCACAATTTTAAAATTAAACCAGGAGGAACAGGAGGAAGTTGAGCCTGTTTGGATAATTAACACAAAACCCATTTTAATAGTTGATGTACTAATGTTTGGATCATGGAGTAGGGTCGTGCTTCATTGCTACGCATTAAACGCGCACCACAATGAAGCCAACGAACCGTCGGCATCCAGTGCTGTGCATTTAATGCGCAACACTGAGGTTACATTACATGGAATAATGATCCACGTGGAAGCAAGTGGTCTCGTGTCTTTTTGTACATGTAAGATACACTTTCTCTTTTTTTGGGGTTGACTATTTCGCCTGTCCACAAGATCTCTCACCACCATTGATTTTTTTTTTTTGAAAAAAATAAAGTTTAGATGGGTTATAGCATGAAAGATAAAATTCAAGTTTTTCTATCCAATGAATCCACCTCATTGGATTGCAGATAAAATCACCATAATTGTCAAAAAAAAAAAAAAAATTTGTGTGTTTATTTTGGTAAATCAAGAAGTAGACTTATTGGTAATCTTGAGACCTTTCAATCCACCTAAAGCCATAATTGGCTTGGTTAACGAAAACCAAAGAAATATATTATCGAAGGACAAATCCATCAAATATTATGGACGCATTTAATAGTTGATGCAAAGCCCATTTAATGGTCCATGTACTGTTTGAAATCATGGAGTAGTTGTCCACATGGGAGCAAGTAGTCTGTCTCTATGTCTTTTTGGGATAGAGATTCCGTGCTGTGTACGGTTCGGATGGAACTAATGGTTGATGGTGAAATATCGATCACCAATTTGCATGTGTTTTTGTTTTTTTTTTTCTTTTTTATCCATTTTATTAGAAAAAAAAAAAAAAAAAAAAGAGTGGTCGAGATTTCAACCTTAATCATTCGGAAAGATTGTGATCTTATGCAACTCATTGCTATGCATTTAATGTTCAAACACCGAAGTTGAACCCGTCTATTTGTCCATGTAAGATACACTTTCTCTGTTTTTTTTCCTTAAATTGATAATAAGATTCAAATACATGTCACATTTTTTTTCTTCTTTTTCTGTGCAATACATGTCACACGATTTCTATCTTAATTACTATTTGGCACATTAGCTTTGATGGGTTTGTAAAAGATATATTAGCTAGCCTTTCTTTTAATGTATCTTCTTCGTGTCTCATAAACCATTTCAGTGTACTTTAATGAATGATAATATTTTATCACATTGATTGGTGTATTCTACCATGGGAGTTTTTTAAAGTGTCCCTCTCTCTTAAACAATTTAAATAAAATAAATTGAAAGAAAATGATGACTAATGGATTATACATGCATATATGGTTTTTGAGTGACATGTATTAAGGCACAAAAAACTGGAGATTTCAAATCTATGGAGTCATAATTCATAAAACTAACTATTTGGTTAACCTGAATTTGTGGAAATTTCATTATGAAAAATTATTTGGTTGACATGAATTTTGTGAATGCGCAAATGTTTAGTGCTTTTATAGCAAGGGTAAAATCTCTAGATTTCATCACATACCCATAAATCTACAAATTCACGATTTTAGTGTAAAAAGATCATCTCTAGATTTATGAAACCTAAAGATTTTCACAACCAAATGGGTATAAATCTTGCATTCATGAATCTGAAAATCCCTGAATTCATGTAACTAGACAGACCCTTAACAATCTACCCATTCATACTTTGGAGACTAAAATAAATGGAATGGGATCTCCAAGCTGCTAAGAAGAGTATAGTAGCATCCATTGTGTCACTCATGAAATAACTAAAGCCCACAGATCATCATTAAAACCCAAAACATTTAAGGTGTTCAAAGATTTGTTGGGCTTGCAAAGCCCATAGTTGATATTAGGAAAAAGCTACGCAGTGTTGGGCTCGTGACAAAGCCACTGTTCAAATCCATTGGTATCTTTGACTCCCAATCCGTTTGACGCCTGTAAATTTCAAGGTCTGGATCTTCTTGCTGCAAAGGCAGCTAGGTGGTGATCCTTCAAATGGGTTATGAATTCCTTGTTTGTGTTGACTAACCGCACAAATCTATATTCATCATTCTTACACTGATTTTTGAGTTATTTGCATCGCATCTTAAGTGGGCTTCAAATTCTTGATTGTCACCTTAAGTATGCTAAATTCTACGGCGTATCTTTGCTTAAGTTCAAATATTACAAATTATCCTCATTAATTGTTCAACTCCTCCCCTACCAGCGACCACAGCCCCCTCTTGCTTTAAAATCAACAATAATAATAGAACTGTAGAAGAAGTTGAGGTGGCCATGGAAGCCCTAAGAACAGCAACATCGTTGTTTCACCATGAAGACATGGATCTTCACTGCCTTGGGCAATGGGCAAATAGAAAGCACTCTAATTGTCCACGTTTCGACATCAACCCATCTTCCAAAGAGGATTACCTTGCTCTTGGCCTCATCATGGTCTCTCACGATGGACCAATTGAAACTGACTCAGCATCTAACAACTCTACCCACTGACTCAATTTTGCAACGCTACTCCGCCATAACCTCTAATATTGTAAAAATCCCAAATTGAATTGAAAATATTGAATCAAATTCGAATCAATTTCATAATTTAAAAAAATAGAGTTCACAAATAATGAATGAAAGATTTTCTGTATAGACTACCTTAACAATCTAAATCTAAAATATGGAGAAAAAAAAAAGAACAAAAGAATTACACAGCTGGTTAACATTCTCTATTAGTATTAATGTCGTGGAAACCGAAAAGGGGAGGTTCTTCTGAGGGTGAGGACTCTCCAACTCTCCATCATCTGAATTCAGTTTCCTCCGACCAATAACCCAAAGAACAAACCAAGATTCAGGCAAATAAGGTAAGTTGAGATCGAAATCACGGTGTCTCTTGCCTACAGCCGCTAGACCATCTGAAGATGAAGTCACTACACTATTACCACCATTGTAGTGGCATTTGTGGCAGATTGAGCACACATGGGTTTTGTTTCCACCAACTCTACCAGGGTTTGGTTTTGCGGGCATGGTGTTTGAAATGGTGGCTGCAGAAGAGCAACTATAGATTAGGGTTACGAAAAGAAGTGTAGATATAAGAAGAAGACGTGATTCGAGATGATCTCTAACAAGGGGAGAGGGTGGAGGTGGCATGTAGGGGAGTGGTGGTGGTGGTTCGGCTCCCTTCACCCACCTTGGGAGCAAAATGAAGGAAAATTAATTGAAGATTATTTTCATCTCTATATAGTCTTAGAGTTATATTGGATATTTTATAATTCAAAGTTAACTGTCAAAATGTTTGACCAATTAGGGGCAACTTGAATATTTGATTTTAAGCAAAGATACCGTGTCATTTATTTTATTTAAGACAATCACTCATTTTAAAGGGGCTACAGAAAATACTCTTAGATTTTTTTTTTCTTTAATTCCATGTACAAAATTTTTAAATGTTTCTATATATGTATGTCTTTGTCTCTATCTGATGTATATTTGGTGATAGATCAAAATCTTGTTGATACAAAGAAATAACTATGGACATTTTCAAAATATCACTAATTACCTCGTTAGTTTCCTTCAATATCTCAAACTTTTCATTTGAAGTTTGTCATCATATTTATTTTCTCTCTTGAGAGAGGAAAACGAAAAATAGAATGACAATGGTGAACAGTTGAGGACAATAAATAATAAACAACTAACATGCGAATAATGTTTATGCATCTATTGCTCATGACAAATGTAAGTTCTATTAATTACTCCAAATCACTAGATTTACATGAATTATTTTTGCTTTCAATATCAATATTGATATTAAAATACTTATTTAGAATATGATGCATTTTGTATAATGGAATTTATTACTTCATATTTTTTTTAGCGCTTGAGAATCCTATATTACATCTATATATTCGTAACCTTCCCCTACTGCTTATAATAATCCATGTCTAGCCAAAGGTGGTTAAAGCGGGTAAAGATCCAACTTCCCTGGGGAAGGTCTTGGGTTCTCACCCACTCGGCGGCATTAAAATAAAAAAGCTCCCTAGGATGTAAATTGTGGTGGGCACAAACTGCCCGAATGAACCTCATATCCAAAAAAATAACCTATATCTAAAAGTCAAGGCTTCACTTCAGAATTAGGTTGCAGTGGAATGGAAACTACTATTAACGGTCTTCCCAAGTAGGCTGTAATCACTATACCTACTTCCCCTTTCTTCTCTTTTTCTTTAAAGGAGGCATCAACACTAAGCCTTACGAATAGAGTTGGAGGCTCCATAGATGCTCTACTACACCTTCAACGCTTGCCCCCTGTGAATTTCTTACTACTGAAGCAGTGTCATCCCGATACTCATTAAACACTAATAAGTTGATTTCATGCATATTATTTTAGACGATTAATTTACTATATTTCCATGTGCTTACAATTGTTTTATATCAATTCACCGTCAAGTCCAAATTACATGTGGTACACCTACCACAGATCCGTTCGGCTGGCAGATCAGCTGATCTATGACCACCCTCCGCAACGGCCCTACTATACTTACTACTAATAAAGAGAAAGGCTAAAGGCGCCTCGCCTTTGCTCTAATAAGGGTTAGTCGTTTCGCCCCAATCACGATGTAATTTTCTTGTTCGTGAATGAGCTTAATATGATAAGAAAAGATTCGGTTACACCATCTCCTTTAATTTCTCTAATTTTGATGATTTTATATATTTTCTAACAAATTATAATTAAGATTTATTATTTTTATATGTAGGAAATTATTAATCAAATTTGTAAGGTTATTATTGAAAAATTATGTAAAGAAAGTCTTAATGGAACCAAATTGGATTTTATTCATCAAGTTACAGTGCATTCTAAAAGCTTACTCAAGTCAAAAACATGGAGAGAATGAGTCTTTGCATGCTTCTATATTTTATTTTTTATTTGGGACTTATTTAAAGAATGATAAATAATCCTATTCAAAAGAGGAAAACAGAAAAATCCCGTTTTTGAGTGTCTCTGTTCAGTTTTGATCAAACCCTTCATTGGATAGTCATATGGTGTCCGATCGAACCGATTTTTGGAGGAGAGCATCAAGACTTCTTGGTCTTCAAATCCAACGGTGGGATTATGCATTGGAGATCTTTAAGTTAGTCCGATTCATACGTCAAAACACTCTTTGGTTAAGTCAGATAGGAACTTTGAATTTGATTTAACCTCAGAGTTTAATTAATCTATAAAAAGAGAGCATACTTCAATAAGAAGGGGAACATTTTTGGGAGCTTTGGAAAAGTATAGAGAACTTTCTTGGAGCTTCGGAGGAGCGTAGAGGACGAATTTTGAAGACGTTAGTTGGATTTGAAGATCTAAAGTTTGGGAATAAGTTGTTCTTCATCTTCTTTCAATGTTCTTGAACTCTTATAGGATGTTTTTAATTTATAGTACGAACTAATTTAATTTTTCTAGGGATCAGATGTATCCTATGGTTGAATTTCCACTATTGAATTCATCAATATAATTTTGAATATTGTTTTCTTTGATTGAGTTTTTATTTATATTCTTCATGCTTTTGATTAATTGACCACTAATAATTTGATTTGTTAATCATAATGAACTGAGAAGGTGATTTATGTGTTTAGTTCATTGGAGTAAAAGCCATGAATTACATGTAGGAAATCGAGATATACTTAGATGGTTTGTGTAGTTGTTACATGGGAATCCATAGAATTTAGTTATTAATTTATTAGTTGTTTTAACTCGCGTAGAAATATAGTGGGTTAGCAATTGAGGGAATTTTGATGGTACTCGAGAGAGACTAGTAGATAGTGAAGGGAATCTTGACTATCAATCAAAAAATATTTGTTAAATTATAAAGAGGGATAAAAGGGTGGGAATTGATGAAATATGACCTTAGGTTTTTAGCTATTAATAAATCTCAATTTAAATTTCAATTTGCATTATAGTCTAGGATAATTTTCTTTTTATTGTTTATTCTAATAAAATTGGTATAATTAATTTGATACTTAATTTATAGTGCTTGAGGGAACATTTTTTATTTTTTTTAATTTTTTTTTTTTTATCATTATATTACTTGTTACGATAAAGTACACTTGTGTTGTTATTTTTCACAACAAAGTTTACGTTATATTTGTTTAGGAGGCTAGCTTCTCGTACATGTTACGCTATTGTTTCTTGCCATTCGGATAAACCAAGCTGTAAAAGTGCAAAAGTTCTTCCACCTTTTTGATGGAAGTACTGAGGATGTTAAAATTCTTCCATGCTTTTATCCATTCAAGTAGAGATCCAATGTGGCCTTCTTCCATTCTCTAGGATAAAGGTTTCAGCTACCAGGCAATGTAAAATGAATGGATTCACATCCTCTATAATTCCTTTCCATACAATTCCTTGTAATTATCTCATAGGATTGTGCCATGTGGCATTTAAGTAACCCAAAAGTTACCCAATAAACTCGAGTTTAAATAAAATTCAAATTTATGGGTGAATTTAAATAAAAATAAAATTTAGTTTAAATTGGATAATCTTTAAATTACTTAAATGCCACATGGCAAAATCTTATGAGGGAATTACAGGGAATTGTATGGAAAGGAATTATAGAGGATGTGAATCCGCAGACCCCTATCCACCTTCATGCCACTTCTTGATATGAGATTACCTTCACTACCCTTCAGTTAAGAAGCATTTCGTCATGGGTGCCTCATAATTTTTCAAATCAAGCAGGTTACCCCAATCTAATCCCTGAGGTGGAAGAAGGCATCTGTCAGGTGCTCTCCTACATGTGGCTTGAGTCAGAGGTCATGCCTGGATCAAGAGGCATGCCATCCACGTCAACAGCTTCGTCATCGAAAAAAGGTAGAAGATCTGATGTTGAGTATAAACTAGGTGAATTCTTCATGCACCTGCAGATTGCCCATGACACCTCAACAGCCTACGGTGAAGGATTTAGAGCTGCCAATGAAGCTGTAACCAAGTATGGCTTGCGTCGTACTTGGAACACATACGTCTGGCAGGGAACGTTCCTTAGTAATCATAGTAGCTGCAACATGTCTTCCTCGGTAGCCCTTTGGTTTGATCATTGGATAATTTGCTTTCCCTTGGAGATTGTGTGATCGATTTTGTATGCTCCCTTGTTTTGGTGGGGTTCTTCTTTGATAATCTATTAAAAAAATGATGAGATTTGGTTACTCACGTTTGCTTTGGTTGAGTATTGTATTTATATTTAATCAATTACATTAATAGGAAGTATTGAATCTTCTCCCGTCGTCGGGATATGTCGAGTGTCGCCGGGGGCGACTCTCCTGACACTGACTTAACAATTTGTCGGCAATATATCGCCAACTTTTAGCGATATTCTTTGCGCTTTTGGGTTGGGTTCTTTCCCCTTTCCCACTTTTTTTTTTATTTTCTCTCCCTTCTCCATAGCTTCTCTTTCTCATTTTTCGCACTTTTTACCATATTTTGGTCGATCTTCGTTTCGGTACATCTTGCTTCATTATTGTCGGATATCTGTTGTTTCTCACAATCGTGTTTTTCTTCCGGGTTTTTTCATCAAACGTAACCATTTTTGGATCACTGATTCGTACTCTATCATGATCATTTGTGAGATTTTGTATCAGCTCCCACTTAGTTTTTGTATTGGTGTTGGTCATTGGTGACTTTATGTATCTGTACTTTATATGTTGATGATTCTTTTTTGTTTTGTTTTTGTTTTGTTTTTTAGTTTTAGATTTTGTTTCGAATGTTCAACAACTCACGTTCGCTTTGCTTCAGTATTGTATTTATATTTAATCAATTACATTAATAGGAAATAGCGTTTATCTCTCACTTAAAGTCTGGTTTATCACCATATGTCCAAATACCTGAAAAGTCTATCTTGGCGCCGGTTGTAAATCATTGGCGGGAAGGCCAGGATTTCCCGCCAATGCAACTAAAAGGTTTCGAAGGCTTAAAAAAGAGAGAGACACCTTACAAATTCTTGCACGGCTTTGTAAAGTCTACATTTCCCTCTCTGTTTCCTTCCGAACCCTAGAGCCTGTCGTTTCGTCTTCCTTTCTTCTTTCGAAGAGTAAAACGCATTCCGCTTTCACGGTTTCGTCGAACAGGGTGAATCTTGAAGATGTTGGAACTGAGGCTTGTGCAGGGGAGTCTGTTCAAGAAGGTTCTTGAGGCGGTCAGGGACCTGGTGACCGATGCTAACTTCGATTGCTCGGCCACCGGATTCTCACTTCAGGCTATGGATTCCAGCCATGTTGCTCTTGTAGCCCTCCTCCTCAGATCTGAGGGCTTCGATCACTACCGCTGCGACAGGAATCTGTCTTTGGGGATGAACCTCAATAACATGTCCAAGATGCTCAAGTGTGCCGGCAACGAAGATATCATCACTCTCAAGGCCGATGACGGCGGCGACACTGTCACTTTCATGTTCGAAAGCCCTAGTAAGTTGTTTTCCGTTTCCCGTTTCGTTTATTCTTCTCTTTCGATTATTCTTTAGGTTTTTTCTGTTGATTTCTTTTCTATTTATTCTATTGCTTGATGATTTCCGTAAGCGTTTGGTGTTCTTTGTGTACACGCTTAGGTTTTCGTTTTTGCCCCTTCTTCTTTCCTTCTTTTTGCACGGAAGATCTAAAGAATTCATTGATGGAGTTCTGATATTAAATTTGTGCTTTTCTGGTCGCTGAATGTATCAAAAGATCAAGATAAGATTGCAGATTTTGAGATGAAGCTAATGGACATCGATAGCGAGCATCTTGGAATCCCCGAAGCAGAGTACCAGGCCATTGTTCGCATGCCTTCGTCTGAGTTCGGCAGAATTTGCAAGGATCTCAGCTCCATTGGCGATACTGGTAACTGTTAAACACATAGTTTTCATTTGATTCAACATATTGTGTTCGCGATTCAATTTGTTGAATTCAAAGACAAAACCCATTCGTTAATTTTAATCCCTTGGGGTGATGGTTTTTGCAGTTGTGATCTCGGTGACAAAAGAAGGCGTAAAGTTTTCGTCAAGGGGTGATATTGGAACTGCAAATATTGTTTGCAGGCAGAACGCCTCTGTCGACAAGGTATGTCCATTTGGCGTTTCGTTTCTTCTACAAATTTCATTCGATCATAATCTTTAAATGGGGACAGCCTCTCTGCTTTCTACTCTGTCTTTTATTTAATCTTTGTTAATTTCGTTCTTTCCCTTTTAATCCTTCTTCGATTTAAACTGTTACAGCCAGATGAAGCTGTCATCATAGAGATGCAGCAGCCAGTGTCATTGACGTTTGCCCTGAGATATATGAATTCTTTCACTAAGGCTGGTCCGTTGTCCAGCACTGTTACTATTAGCTTATCTTCGGATTTGCCTGTTGTGGTTGAATACAAGATTGCAGAAATGGGATATGTCAGATATTACTTGGCTCCTAAGATAGAGGATGATGACGAAGAATCCAAGCCTGACATCAAGAATGAGGACTGAAAAGTTCAACATTTAGTGACACCTGCCTTCCGATCCTTTTTTTGATTCTTCATGCAGGTACTTGGTCATATTTGAAGGTTTTACCAACAGTTGATGACCACTCTTAATCGGTAGTTAACAGTAGTTAGAAGGATCTAAGATTGTTGTTTGTGATAATGAAATTTTAGGATCTAAGATTGTTGTTTGTTATATGAAATTGTAGCTGCTTTTCTATTCACTAGTAATGATGCACCTCCATACGCATGTGTGATGTGTTCTTGCAAATCCATTTCTTACAATATGGAGATGTGTTCTTGCAAGTCCATTTCTTACAATTGAACTATAGATGAATGGTAGACTTGTTGTTTTTGAAGGAAGAAGTAGATATGGTTTTTGATCAAAAGTAATACCCTCTGCATTGTATTTGTTTGAGCTTGTTTAATTATTAATTTAGAATCAAATAACAGTCTATCTCATAATTTAAATTAAAGAATACTATCTATGCTTGGCCCAAATTACAAGGCATATAATCTGACTTTAGTGGAATATAAGGTGTGTATTTGTTGAGTATATAATTTTTGATTATCTGGGGTTCAAACCCACTCAGATGAAGTTACTGTTTAATTATCTTGCAGAACTGATTAACATAATTCAAATTATATTTCTGATTTCTCCTTTGATATTCAAAATTACAGTTTCACATTTTAACTATTAGAACTTGGATTAGCCAATGTAATCCTATAACCATCAGATCAAACTCTGATTTTCCTCACTTGTTAGATATCCCGGACATTGAACTTTACTTGAGTTTGAGGTTCATCCCATCATCTGACTTCTTGATATGTTGGTTATTTTTTAACCTAAATATGTTCTATGAGAAAATATCATAACTCTAGGTAGCTGGTTTTAATTGAACTGTATGATCATCCCACCATCTGATTTCTTTATATATTAATTATCCTCTAATCTAAACGTATTTTGTTAGAAAAGATCACGGACTCTGGCATTGTTCTAATATTTTGATTGCAGTACCACAATAGATAGAAATCTAATCTGAAATTCAACTACCATCAGTGCTTCATCGAACAAAGCATCATTATAAGTTGAACAAGAGACAATCTCAACTTCCCAACAAGATTATGTCATATTTGGATTCATCAGAAAGACTAAACTTGTAAAATTTAAATATTCAAATATTTCCCTTGAAAAATACACTCATCTTCAAAAAGAGATTAAAAATGACAAAAAAAATAAATTTACTAATGCTGAAAATGATGTGAATAAAATACTCTCTATTAAAAGAAAGGAAAAATGAATAAAATAAGTTAGTATACCAAGCTACATGGTTGCAAGTTCAAAATGACCAGTTCCATGTCTTGGCATGTCGAGCATGCTCATAAAGTTGGATGAGACAAATCTCAATGATATTATCTACAATTTTTAAAATTAGATGCAAGCCTGTAGAAAAAAGCATACATTTGGTTCACTGTTTTACATATAAATAAATCAAAGGAGCAAAAATGAAACAAATATTTCAAGTAATGCCCTTCTTGGAGCCAAACGTTAGTTTCTGGAACTGAGTATTTATGATTTTCACCTAAAAGTCTCCCAAGGAAAAAGCTATGAGAAGATTTACAAGATTAATTGATTCAATGGCTATAATAATCAAACAGGATGTTCAGCTCAAGTTAACATTGAATAGAATTAAAGAACTCATTGATAAATTTTTCTACACCAAGTTTGATAAGAAATTAATAATAAAGGTCAAACGAGGGTTATCGTTAATCATTCAACCATATCATGATATCCAATATATGGTAGTGAGAGACAAACATGTAGGGGACAAAACTTGCAATCGTTGGAAGAAAAAGATTTAAAATCTAAAATAATATAGAGGGGGAAGGCTGCATTTCTTAAACATGTTCAAGATAAGAACATGTCAAACATAGCTAAATTCCTTTCGTCGCATAGGAATTCCTTAGGCTACAAGAGTGCTAGCAGATTTCATGTACTAATTTGATTAGCATTTCTACATATCCTAAAAGGTAAACTTAATTCTTACCAAGATAAAAATAGGAAGAAAAAAAAAGTAAACTGAATTAGAGGGACTTCCAAACCCTGCCATTCAGACCAAAAGAAGGTTATTTGTTTCAGACTGGAAAATTTTGGATATCCAGTACAGGATGGAGTTATCTTTTCATAGTCATAGAAAATCATGTTGTATGATATACAAGAAAGTAACAAGTTAATGTCTAATTTGCAAGATTGGAATTAGAATCAACTGAATGATCAATTTCTGAAGAAAAAAGAATTCCCTTATCCAAGAATAAGAAAACCTTCGTAGAGCAACGTTGTAGAAACAAAAAGAGAGCGTAATGGTTAAAGTATACTATGCAACCAACACTGCTAGGTTACCTTAATCATCAATTGTTTAACATCCTTCTTTGTACATGCAAACTCCTCTGCCAAATTGTCAACATATACACCAGTTTTCACATATTTTCTTATTTGGACGTCAAGTTTTGAGCCACAACGAAGTGGAATAAGTTTTTCAGTTCTGTCACCCAAAGGTTCCAATCCAACAAATCAGTTATCTACTCATTGTAAATCTACCCATCCACAGTTCTCGACCACAGTGCTCCTCCAAGTTGGAAAATGTCTTCTTGAAATTTAGCAAAAGTAAAATTGGGAAAATTCTAAAAGAAATGTCTGGAAAAAGTAGAATTTTTCTTTTCAGGTCTCATTAACCAAGAAAATAGACAAAGTTGAAGGAAATCCCACTTGTTTTTAGAGCTTGCGTGAGTGACGGAATGTTAGGTGAAGTTGTGCCCAAGGACCGCTAAGGAGTCACTGGAAACTTTCTTTACCAGCTACTCTCCTTCCTCTTCTCCTTTTTTGGGCGTCGCACCCTAACTATTACTTGATAAAGAGTCAAAAACTATACACGATTTTGCAAAATCTCATCGCTTGAAGTTGGTCAAAGAATCGAAGTTTACTAAGCAACAAAGGCATTGGAATCTACGAATCTAGATCACTAAACAACATATCAATCTAATGGAGAAAAAGAAGAGAGCAGAATATAGGGAAATACCAGTCCTCCAAAATAGGAACTCCCTAGAGCGCCATTTTTTGGAATAGTTACCATAATAAGGTTCCTCTTGAGAGGAATTGAATTGAATAATGCTCAGCACAACACTTCTTTTTTTTCAAGATCGGACACAGAAGTGGCAGCAGCTCCGGCAGAGGTTGTCTTATCTTCCGCTTTCTCCAATCGAGTTGCGCCAAAGAAACCAGCGCAGATGTGTTGGGATCCGTGTAAGTAGAGCCACCAGTGGTCTTTGAGCGGCAAGAGAGAGAGAGTCATAGAAGAACTGAGAAATGATCAATAGGGAGATGGATTTTGGTAGAGAAGACCGAAGAGGAGAAATAGAACAACACATTTGCAAGTTTGTTAGGGAATAACGAAAAGGAGAAATGATGTGAGAGAGGAAGACTAACGGTTAAGTAAAGAGACTGTCGCCGATGGCTACTAGAGAATAGAAGAGAGTTCACATTAGGTATAATGGACCTAGCAAGCGCTCTAGTGTTCCTTCTTCCTCTCTTTTGGTAGGAAGCGTTTCTTCTTCCTCATGGCCTAAAAGTGTGGGATTCAATTAAGTTTAGTTTCATTGTAACATTGGAATTTTAAAAATGTTTCCTCTTCCTATGTGGTTTGGGCATTCTTTCACCCATTACTTGGTGGATATATATATATATATTTTTTGATCAATACTTGGTGGATTTTATTACTTGGGGAATAATGTGTGTAATTAATTTAGATTTCACTTTTGTAAGAAAACAATGAGACATTGAATAATGTATCGAGTGAGTTATGATTTTATTGGAAAATGAATTGGACATAATTTGATACTTAAACTTAATTCAATAATTTGAATTTACAATTTTAGACATTATTTATTACTAATTCAAAATCTAATTGATTGAATACAAAAGGGTATTTATGGAAAACGAAACGTAGCCGCATCCCTTGAATTCGTACTTTTATAATAGTAGTATGATATGATATGATAGTATGATTTACATTGGAGATTTGAGTTTTAGTTTTGGAATCTTGCCTGAATGTTTGTGGTGCTGGCTTTTATCATTTCATGAAACTTGGAAACCTACTTGGTTTGATGAAACCTCTACAAGATAGTAACAAATCTACCATTTGATGGGATCTTCTTCTGAGTGAGATTCAGGTGGGCATGGTGTTGAATACCGGAGACATCTATGGATGAGATGATCTGCCTTTTCCCAGTTGATGTGGTTCCGAGTATCAGGTTTCTGAAAGATGTAATTTAGTTGTACTCTCACCAGGTGCATCCAATTCGCCTTAAATCTTGCTTTTTTGTGATGTGGAATGCCCTTTACTGTTTGGTTTTACACTGAAGGCTGTGCTTGCACGAATCCACCTAGGATTCTAATCTCCTGTGGCCCAAAATCTAGCGGCGGCCGCCACATAGCGAAAGCAGATGTTATTCCACAGCCAATCATGACAAATAAATGAATGCCAAAGGCGGCAAATACACGCAGCCACCCCAAGAGACCGGCCGTCCATTGGCTTCAGGATCTCCAACAATACGTCTCCTTTCTATTTCTTTCTATTTCTTCTGCCATTACTTTGATGTTTTATCCTTCAAGGATAAGTGAAGAAATAAACCAATGTGTTTGTAAAAACGCCTGTGAAAAAGGGTACTGCTTGTTGGGTTATAGTTTTGGGATTTGACTTGTGCTAGAGAGAGAGACAGAGAGAGAAGGAATCCAAACTCAAAAGGTTTTGTGGGTATCGTGAGATGAGAAGGATCCAAGCGTGAGACCTGAAACCAACATGAACTATTCTATCTCTTTCTATTTCAAACCCTGCATCGCCTCTACCCCATCTCTCAGTCTAACACTACCGCTACCACAATCTACACCACCGGCAACCAAGCGGAGAAGGAGTCGAACATTTCATACCGTAGAAAGCAAGGAAAAGACCGAAAGTTCAAATGGTTTAACCAAATCGGTTTATTATTCAGATTGGGTTAACGATCGTTGAGAAATAAACATTAAAAAATTCAGTCGCTAAGATTTTTTACAGCTATTGAGACGTGGCGGCGCTGGGTCTTGGGCCGCTGGAAATTAAAACCCATCCACCTATGGGCACTTGCGCTTTTTTCAGTAGTTGCTGTTCATATCTTTAGTTGTTTCTTCAATAGTCTGAAATTGATGATTACAAAGTAACAAAAGTAAAAAAAACAATGGAGAACAAAGATGTTGAAATGTATAAAAAAAAGAATGACAACAGAGTTCGAAGCAAGAATAGGAAATTCTATCGTTGAGAATAATGAAATATTAAAACGACAAATCTTATAGAGAATGAAGCAAGAGTTTTCAGTTATCGAAGTGCTCCAACGAAATGAATGTGTTTGATTACCCAAAATACATCAAACTTATGTGTTACCTCTTTCAATTCATCAAAGATCCAGGTTCAGGCCATAACTCGGCTAATACATGTTAAAACCAATACAGCCAAGGACCATACAGAAGAAACATCATTTTGGGCTATGACCAGATTTGGCCAAACGCAAAATGCTAATGGTGTTCAAGCATCCATGGCTGGGTGGAAAGGATGACCTTACCCTAACCCAGTATGGTCCATCTTGGGTCCATGATTTTCGAATCTAATCCACTGCACTAGCATAAAATCTTAGTGGACCTAGCGCAACCCAGTAAAAATTAGGTATGAATGTAAACAGATGATCCCGTCTTAAATGACTTAAAAAATCTCTACAGCATTGGAGTCTTCACATTACAGTTAAAAGATTTGTTGACAATCAAAAAACAATTCATCATTATCATTTGAAATTAAAAAAATTAAAGAAATTGGAAATTATGATATGTCATTGAAAAATAATTTAACAGTTTTATGATCCAGATATACTTACAAAATTAGTTTTCTCCAATGTGTCAGTCTTAGCATTAGAAAATATAACGTCAAAAATCTATTTAGTGAGAAGGTGAAACAAAGTTAGTTTTTGTTATAAAATAAAGAAATATTGAATACAAAGAAGAATGACAAGATGAGTTCAACTCTTCTACTGAGTTAGTCATTACATATTTATAATGAAACTAACATCTTCTCTCATATGGTAATATCAGAGTTTACAAAGAAATACAATATATGATTCTCATACAAAATAAGATAATCTTGATATGAAAGGATATATATTGCTGTCCAAGATAGAAGGTGTATAGAATGAAAATATTAACTGCCAACATTATGTGTGAGATAATTTTAACCTTCAATTAATATGAAAATTTGAATCACCAAGATTGCATGCTAAGGTGGTTGAGATCTTTAATTGGAAATTACATCTTTTGATACAATCTCTTTGGAGTGATGGACATCCATAAATAAATTATTAATTGGGTAACTATTACTTACCTCCCTTCTTAGCTTAGCTGAACAAATAGCACTTAGACCCCTCTTAATTAGATAATTTCACTTACCTCTTCTTTTAGCTAGCAAATATATCAAACACCTCCGTTGTTAACCTTATTGATCAAATATACTTTTACCATTAAATATTTTTTTTAAATCCCGAACTACCCTCCTGAAAACATTTTTTTAGTTTAACCTAAATTTCCATAATCATTCAAGCAATTAAAATACTAAATTACCCTCAATTAAAATAATCGTTAAAAACCAATATACCATAGTTAAAACCTAAATTATCTTTAATTATTAAGATCCCAATGTACCTTTCTTTTTTAATTTTATCAAACAACCAAAAAACACCCTCAATTTAAATTGAGACATCTTGGCCCAAAACACTCACAATTGATGTTATTTTTAAGACCCAAAACACCCATTAATTAACTTCAATTCTTTAATTTAAATGTTAAAAAAAAGAAGAAGAAGAGAGAATCAACACTTCATCTTCTCAATTTAAATTGCATTTAATATCAAGTAGTACGTGCTTTGATAAAAAATTTTAAAAAAAGAAGGGTATGTTGGGTTTTAATAATTAAAGATAATTTGAGTTTTAACTATAATATTTTGAATTTTAACAATTATTTTAATCGAGGAAATTTAGTATTTTAACTAGAGGGTGATTACGGTAATTTAAGGTTTAAATTGAAAAAATATTTTCAGTCAAGAGTAATTTGGGGTTTAAAAAAAATATTTAACAACTAAAGTTAAATTTAACTGAAAAAGTTAAGACAGGGGAGGTATTTGATATACTGGCTAGGTAAGAGGGGAGGTAAGTAATCTTATCTAGTATAAGTGATATTTATTCAGTTAAGAGGGGTGGTAAGTGAAATTTATCCAATATTATTTATAACAGTTTTTTCCTTTTTATATTATTACAATTTACATTTAAAATTAAAAGGTGAAACAAAAAAAGAAAATAAATAAATAAAAAATAAAATCGATAAGGAGACTAGTTGCGTGACTATTTTTCATGATTAAAATGCATTTGTTTTTGTTTTAACAACGCATGACTATTTCTGCCTCGCTACCCCACCTCTACCCACCCCACAAAATACCCATTTTTTGAAATTTCTTTCTTACCCTTGATTTTTTGAAACTTTTTTAGAGAATTCATTTCCATAGCCCTATTTTCATGTGTAAGTATCAGTACTTGAATCTCACATTTTGAGATAACGACGAAGACAACGGGTAGAAAAGTCATTTGCTTTTCTGTATTTTCACTTGTCCTTTATTTTGGTAAGAACCTAATGTGGATTTTGAATTAATAGTCGATAGTTTTTTCTGGTGAGTTAATCAAGTTTGTTTGAGAATCGATAATTCGGTCCCTCCTGATGTTTCCGAAAGGATCCTAGCTCCTTCGATGATAATCATCTTAACTGTATCTCTAGTCTTCTTTGAGATAAAATTTACCAAGATCTGCTAGAGTACTTCTATGGTCAAAGGCAGTTTAAGGATTACACTCATGGAATGTATAATGGATTTCATTTCACAAAGGAATCGGTCTAGTCAAATTGGTCAGAATCCGGATTCAGTTCCTGCTTGGTCTGACCCCTCATTCAGAAACTTTACTTCAAATCCACACTCCATTTATTCTTTGTGGTATATATTACTTTTTTTTTTTTAACACTAACCAACTCTCTAATTTGCAAATTACAAAAGAAATAAGAGAGAACACAGAAAGTGCACCTTCTCTTGTGTTAATGATATTAATACAAAGAGCATATATGAGTTAAACTAATCACTAGGCCATCAACTCTATCTCATCCTTGATCTGTCTCATGTCATCAGAGTGTGCAACAGCCATCCTTTTCTCTGCACATTTTTGTAAGAAGACCTCATGGCCACCGGTACGTAGAAGCATAAATTCACCCCATTTATGGCTGCCAACAACCAATGGAAGTTGTCCAATCGGCTACTGTTCAAGTCTTTCCCAAACCAACTCCTCCCATGGCTCTCTGTTACATGATCAACAACAGTCATCAGCAGACTACAAAGGAAATCCACAATGTGGCATGGGCGACCCACAATGCTAGGAGCACAGCCCTTCGAGCATCATCTCCAACAAATCCAACCTAACTATCGAAATTCATTCAGATAAGGCAAGATGTAATCTCCAAAAACTATGTCAATCAGCTGCTAACTAATGCTAAAAGGCTACCCAATGAAGTTACTATAAGAATAACACACTATGCCTATAGGAATACAAAATATAAGACATTTTCTTTTCCATTACCTTGACCATTCCTGTCCCATCCCATTATCATAAACGTGAGGTTGAATGTCCTCACTATCTACCATCTTCTATTGCTTGCTAAAGAAAATAAACCAAATTATTAGATTTAAAAAGAAAAATTATGGGCACAACACAACAAAGCATCAGACATAAGCACTGGAATCCAACACAAGCATTGGTTAGTTACTAAGAGGTTGTAAGGCTGTTAGGGTACCAACACAGGAGTTGAAATCCAACACATGCCATGTAGTTCTACTCTAGTGAGCTAAAAACTCAATGTCTTAAAGGAATAAAATACTTGCTGATAGAGCAAGGGACATCCAGTTAATTGAATTGAAGTACACACTTATATAGGATTGTAAAACAATACCTAGAGAAAATTAGATATATGCAATTATGTTAAATTTGCCAATCCAAGATTTTTTCATTATACCTTTTGGTTAGACCCAAAATATGCCAATTCATGATCATGAAAAAGTAAATACATCATCCCTTAGCATTGTCGTCGGCCCCCCCCCATGTGCATCAGAATCAAAAGATACAATTTTCTCCTACACATGTTAATTCATCTTAATGAAGAAACAAACACAAATGTTGAAGAAGAATCCAAATATGTTTTAGAAGCGCGAAAGGAGAGATGCTACATAAACAAGAAGCTGAGAATATTTATAGGTTTGTGACTTCAAGAATATCAACGTAGAGAAATAAAATGGTAGGTGGTGGTCATTAAATTCTTAATTAAATTTCAAAGAAATTTTACCACTTTTTTTTTTTTTTGGGTAAACCAACAAATTTTACCATTAGAAATCAAAGAAAAAAATAAAATATCCAGCAACAACCAAAATAGGGTAAAAATCCTGCAGCAACAAACAAAACCCAATGCGTGAAAGTTGATTTGCACTGAATACATTACTTACATAAATCCAACAAAAACCTCCAATCTACAAATCGCTGATGAAATTGGGTCTTGATTATCACGCTTGCTCACCGTCGCCGGAGAAGAGGCAGTTTATCAGGCTAGGGAATTCAATGATTTTCCTAGATGATGTTCTTGATGTTTCTTGAGGAACTCTATTTTGCCACAATCCAGAAGAGGGAGCGGTGAAGATCAAATAGAGGATTTGATCCATTGAAAGGGAAGAGAGTCAGAAGATGAGGAGGGTAAGTCGAAGAACAGCTCGATCCTTCTCTCACGCGGAATGATTTGATCGAACAAAGTATTAGGTTTTGATTGTAAATTAAAAAACTTTAAAAACTAAAATGTAAAACAAAGATGAAATTTGTGTTCATACCCCCTGTTTCTCATACTAGCTGTCGGATATTAAAAATCCACGTGTCGCGTTTGTGTTAGTGCGCGGAGGATATCCGCACTGGCGCCACCAAAAATCCGTGGTGGAGGATTTCCCTTCCACCAACACCCCGTGTAAAAAGAAATTCTAGCATCCCTAGCGATAGAATCAATATACTTATTAAAATGTCTATTTACAAACTGAAAGTCTATAGCAGCAAAACGTAAGCATAACTTTTGGACTTATTGAATTAGACCAAAGAAGCCCAATCTAGATTGCTAGGAAGTCCTTGGAAAGCACAGACTACTGCTAGACAATCACAGTGAACTACAACGTGAGTAACCTACAAAGACAAAACCAAATATAAACCATCTCAAATTGCTTCAGTAGTCAAATGTTTAAACAAAAAAATTCAAGTCAAACTCAATAGCAGTTCTTCAGTAGTCAAATGTTTTAGAAAAATAAAATCAAGTCAAAGTCATAGCATCCCTATTTAATGCAGCAAAATCTGTCTTTGCTTCCTGGTATTGCCCAGGATGCAGAGTCATCAAATGATTCTCAAACGCCGTAACGCCTCTTATGTATTCATTGCACTGACCGCACTAGAAGATATCCCCATCACAGCGATGGAGGAAATCTTCAAAAACAGATTTTTCCGTCCTTTTGTTCATGTCTTTCAAGTGCAGATCCTGCTCTCGTTGCATCCTCAAGCGTATTGAGTGCTGCATCACAATGTGTGTCGCAAGCCAAACTGTTTGTGACGCGTGTAGATTTGAGTTCAGCCAAACGAAGTCGGACAGGGATATCTGCCCTGGCCCATGGCTCTCTGCAAGAATTTATGCAAAAGTAAGAAAAAAAAATCTGTTAATAGAATTTTCAAATTAAAAAACAATATATGTAGTTAGTTTGAAGTTGACTATAAACCTCAGTATGCTCCATCACTCTGGGATTAGCGATCCCTCCTTCTGGCTGGTTCTATCTTTTAGTGCCCTGCAAAAAAATCATAGTAGTTCTAGCAGTTCTTCAGTAGTCAAATGTTAAAAAAAAATTACGTCAAAGTCATAGCAGTTTAAAAAAAAAATCACAAAGTCATAGCAGTTTAAAAGAAATCACGTCAAAAAAAAAATTTACGTCAGAGTCATACAAGTTTTAAAAAAAATGACATCAAAGTCATAAAAGTTTAAAAAAATATCACAAAGTCATAGAAGTTCAAATGCTTCAACTCCTCTAATACATTCATTGCGTTGCATTGTAAAATTCCCGTACGGCTGGAAATCTTGTTTCCCGTGCGTTTGAAAACGCTTCCGCACTCGCGGGGCGGAGCGGAGGAAATTGCGCGTAAACTTATTTCTCTGTCCGCTTATTCATACTCTCCAAGTGCAGATCGTGCTCACGCAGCATCCTCATGCTTGCATCCTCATGCGTGGAGCATGCTCACTACGGGAGACAATAGTGCTCAACAAATCCATTAAGGAATCTATTTCCGACGCATATATCCCTGGGTACAACCAAATGAAGCCGGGCAGTGATATTTGCCATGTCTATTGCTTGCTCAAAAGAATGACGTCAAAGTCAGCATAAAAAAAGCACAGTAAGAAAAAAACTCTCTTAATAGAATTTTCAAATTAAAAAACAATATATTGTAGTTAGTTTGAAGTTGACTACTACAAACCTCGGAATGTTCTAGTACCCTGGGATCAACGATCTCTCCCTTCGACGGATTCATCATTTAGTGCCCTGCCAAAAAATTAATAAATCATAAGACAATGAAATTTTACATAATCAAAATCAATATTTGTGATGCCAAATTGCCAATCCAATGATTATTGGTTCTTTCATTTTACAAAACTCATCGCCAAGTTCTCCTCAATGCCATGAAGGTTAAGAATGTCTAAAATGGTCAATTTACCTTTGAAATACTTAATCTTGACCCAGGGATGGGTTCTATAGACATGTCTATTAAGGCTCTCAGTGTTGGGATTATTGATGTAATGAGCCTAATTAAAAAGCCCATAAAGTGGGGGTAATGCCTGTATGTGGGATTAGTAGTTAATTTTAATAACATATATAAATTAATGTTTTGAGTTAGATTAGGATGATTAATAATCAGATAGAATTCTGTACTGATTTTATTCACCTTTATGAGTCTTTTAGAGTGATTAAGAGTCCTATGTCGAGTCAAGTTAGGAATTTCAGAAGGTCTATGTGCATGAAATGAATCCCCATCAATTAGAGATGATTTGATAACATATATGACTCTTTACAAGAGTTTTAGTGCTGTCTGTGAGTGCATACAGGATTGTTAAAACCCTTTCTTTTATCTCTTCTTCTTTTCTCCTATTTTCTTTCTCAAGAGTTTCTTCTATTGTTCAAGTTTCTGTTCAAGGACATCTTCAACAACAGTACTTTGTATTATCCCATCCCTTAGTTCTTCATGTAATCTTCTAATTCCCAAACCCTAGATTCCCTTCTTCCTATTCCTATTCCTATTCTTCTAATTCCCTGCCCATGAAAGCCCATCATAGCAGGTCTATCCGAGGCCTGCATCATCTAATAATCCCTCAACCACTAAAAATAAATTTGTTAAAATTTTGTTTTCTTGTTTTTAGGTTTTTTTTTTTTGCCTCAAATCAGTTTTGATGGTTCATTTGAACTCATGGTTTGATGTTAAATGTAGAACACTAACCTGGAGCTGTATTAATTGCTATACAAGCTATTTTTTTTTTTTTGGGGGTGCGGGGTTTGGGGGGGGGGGGTTTTTTTCGAGGACGATGCAGATTTCCCTTGGCATCAACCTGTATTGATGCCGAAGTTTTTGGCTGATTCCTTTTAGATTCCTGGGTTTAATTCCTCACACATCCCGGCCCGGCCATACTCGGCTTCTGTTATAATACAGTCAAGCCAATCGCTGATTGGACCAAACGCAAAGTGCTAATGGTGTTCAAGCATGCATGGCTGGGCGGAAATATGACCTTACCCTAACCTAGTATGGCCCATTTTTGGTCCATGATTTTCGAATCTAATCCACTGCACTAGCAGAAAATCCTTGTGGACCCAGCCCAACCTAGTAAAAATTAGGTATGAAAGCCAACAGATGATCACGCCTTAAATGATTTAAAAAATCTCTCTTTAGCATTGGAGTCTTCACATTACAGTTAAATGATTTGTTGACAATCAAAAACAATTCATCATTATCATTTGAAATTAGAAAATTAAAGAAATTAGAAATTATGATATGAGATTGAAAAATAATTTAACAAGTTTTATGATCAAGATATACTTACAAAATTAGTTTTCTCCAATGTCTCAGTTTTAGCATTAGAAAGTATATTGTCAAAAATCTATTTAGTGAGAAGGTGAAATAAAGTTAGATTTTGTTATAAAATAAAATAATATTGAATACAAAGAAGAAAGACAAGATGAGTTCAACTCTTCTAGTGAGTTAGTCATTACATATTTATAATAGAACTAACATCTTCTTTCATATGATAATATCAGAGTCTACAAAGAAATACAATATATGATTCTTACACAAATAAGATAATCTTGATATGGAAGGATAGATTGCCATCCAAGATAGGAAATGTATAGAATGAAAATATGGACTGCTAACATTATGTTTAAGATAACTATGATTTTTAATTAATATGAGAATTTGAATCACCAAGATTGCATGCTAAAGTGGTTCCCTCCCCCCTCCCCCCTTTTTTTTTTTTTTTGTGGGGGGGGGGGGGGGGGAGAGAGACACCCCCCCAAAGAAAAAAAAAAAAGAGAGGGGGGGGGGGGGGGGGAGGGGGGGGGGGGGAAGGGGGATTATTTATATTTTTTTGTGGGTTTTTGATGGCCCCCCGGAAAAAAGCCCCCCCCCCCCCAAAAAAAGGGGAAAAGGGGGGGGGGGGGGGGGGTGTTTTTGGGGGGAGTGTGCCCGGTTGGTCTTCAATTGGAAGTTATATCTTTTGTTACATCTTTTTGGGATGATGGACATTTATAAATAAATATTATTTGTAATAATTTTCTTCTTTTCATATTATTACAGCTTATATTTAAAATGAAAAGGTGAAACAAAGAAAGGAAAAAATAAATAAAAAAATAAAATCGATAAGGAGATTAGTTGCATGACTATTTTTCATGATTAAAATGCATTCTTTTTTGTTTTAACAACGCATGACTATTTTTGCCACCTACCCCACCGGAAATTTACCAGGTCCATTTCTTTGTAGATGTGTAATAAGTATTTCAGCATCACATCAAATAGTGTAAACCTATTTACAGTTCACATCAGTCAATTGATTGATGTGACTTATAAATGAATTTCAACCATTTGATGTGATGTTAAGACACTTGTCACACATCTACAAGGAAATAGACAATCTATTTCTTTGAAAAAAACGGACTTGATATTGGTCCCTACCCCACCCCACTCCACCCCTCCCTAACCCCCACAAAATACCCATTTTTGAAATTTCCTCCTTGCCCTTGATTTTTTAAAACTTTCTTAGAGAAATCTATTGCCCTATTTTCATGTGTTGGCTTCCCCATTTTGAGAAAATCTTTAACGATAAAAACAACGGGTAGAAAGGTCATTTTGCTTTTGTGTATTTTCACTTGTCCTTTGTTTTTGTAAGAAACTAATGCAGATTTTGAATTAATAGCTGATAGTTTTTCCTTTAAAATATTAATGGTGAATTTTTTTTTAATCATAATTCGGTCCCTCCGTATGTTAAATCCTAAGTACTTCATCCATGGATGAATATAGTCTTTTCTATTTCAAGAAACTAGATCCTGTTGCATGACCAGTTAATCATGTTTGGTGACTGAAGCAGCTGGAAATAGATCTGTGCTTCTTCAAGCTTCCGAAGGAGGAATCCTGTTTCTTGTGATGATGCCTGATTGGCAGGAACTTATCATTCATCTTAAACTATATCTTTAGTCTCCTTTTGAGATAAAATTTACCAAGATCTGAAAGAGTACTTCTATGATCAAAGGCAGTTTAAGGATTACACACATGGAATGTATAATGGATTCCATTTCAAAAGGAAATCGGCCTAATTCTGAAACATTACTTCAGATCCACACTCCATTTATTCTTAATGGTACAACTTTTTTTGGTAACACTAATCGACTCTCTAATTTGCAAATTACAAAAGAAATAAGAGAGAACACAGAAAGTGCATCTTCTCTTATGATAATGATATGAATACAAAGAGCATATATGGGTATAACTAATCACGGCCCAACCTACTCACCGCGCCGCACAGAGGGCCCCCCCTCCCTTTTTTGGGCCCCCCGGCCCCCGGGGCCCCCCCTTGGCCCCCCCCCCCGTTGGCGGGCCCGCCATCAACTCTATCTCATCCTTGTTCTGTCTCATGTCATCAGAGTGTGCAACAGCCACCCTTCTCTGCACATTTTTGTAAGAAGACCTCATGGCCACCAGTACGTATAAGCCTAAATTCACCCCATTTATGGCTGCCAACAACCAATAGAAGTTGTCCAATCGGCTACTGTTCAAGTCTTTACCAAACCAACTCCTCCCATGGCTCTCTGTTACATGATCAACAACAGTTATCAGCAGACTACTAAGGAAATTTCCAAGCCCAATCACACTCAGGTAGAAAGCTATTCCTAAGCTTCTCATGCTATCAGGAACTTGATCATAGAAGTACTCTTGCAGCCCAACTAGAGCAAATCCATCTCCAAAACCAATAATCATGAATTGTGGAGTTAACCAGAACACACTCAAAGTACCCAATCCCCTCTCAACTGCTTCAAGTCTTTTCTTTTCAACCAATGCAGCAGCAATCATGGTAACACTTGAGAACATCATTCCTATACCAATCCTTTGCAGGATCTCAATTCCCCTTTCTTTGCCCCTGACTTTTTGCACTACAGGTTCCAAGATCCTGTCGTACATGACAACAGAGATGATCATTCCAATTGCAGCAAGTGCATAGATTGTAGCTGGTGGGATTATAAAAGAATGGTGGCTTGTGCCTATCTGACGGTTCATCAGACTCGCTTGTTTGATGAAAAATGTAGAGGTCTGTGCTACACAAATTCCAAATGTCAAGCAACACAGCCATACAGGGATCACATTCAGAACTAGCTTCATCTCTTCCACTTTGGTCACTGTAGATAACCTCCATGGACTCTGCAGCTTCTCAATTGATACCATCTTGTTGTCTTCAACGATTGCAGCTTTGTCCAAGAACCTGTATTCCCAAATATTATATCAGAGAGGAGGATATACAGACCTAATTTTGATCAAAGATTTATATAATAGTGTGTTCACTTACTTAAGCTTAGGTGTATGGCACAAAAGCCTCCCCTGGGTTTTCTGTGTCTTGGGTACCTCATATAGTTTAGAAGGATCAGAAGGATGGGGAAGACTTCTCTTGGTTACAGCTGCTACAAGTACCTGCAGCATAGGTGTTAAAGCGCTCCCTTGTGGCATTCGGAATCGGTAAAATGGCCTTCCAATGAAGAAGACAGCGATTGTAATGGCCATAATCGCGCTGAGGATGATATCTGCAACACCCCAGCTGACATGATCTTGCACATAAACTATCACTGTAACACCAAGCACAAGACCACTGCAGAGACCAAAGTTCCACCAGTTGAAGTAAGACATCTTCTTCTTTCTTTCCTCAGAATGATCATCGTCAAACTGGTCAGCTCCAAAACTCTCTAGAGCAGGTTTATGACCTCCGGTCCCTACTGAGACTAGGTACATGGAGAGGAAGAACATGATCTTATGGATTTTTGTCGAACTAGTACAATTTTCCATGTTGCAAGGCTTCAAGCTTGGCACTAGTTCGGACATTGTCAGTAAAATCAGGCCCTGTTTCATCATTAACGGATACATCAACATTATTATTCTATCAAATTGATAATTGGGTATCAAGTGATCTGTAAGATATGAAATTACCAATAGATAGATAAAAGATGAGATTAGCACTGCATTGAATCTTCCGAAGTATGAATCTGCCAAGAACCCTCCAATCAGTGGCATCATTGTTGTTACTCCAGTCCAATAGTTTACATTCTTCGCTGCTGTCTTAAGGTCTTGATGTATCACTTTGGTCAGGTATAATATGAGATTCGTTGCAATGCCGAAATAGCTTAATCTCTCACTGAACTCAATTGCTGTTCCATAGGAAGAAACGTTTAACATATCAATAAGACTGATAATTCTCAGGAAGGTAAGAAAAATTGTTAGATAAGGTTTTCTAAACTTTAAAGAGTTCTAGGTTCAACCCCGAGGATTAGCCCTAATGGCAAGGACCTACCTCACAATTAGCAAGCCACTAGTTCAAGTCTCCCTGAGCAGTGACTAACACAATTATATTACATATGCTGTTTGCAAGGGTAGAGCCCACAACCTTTTCACTAAGAGGTATAAGTCTTGCCAACCAATTAACCCTGTGTTGATAGTTGACAGAACAATTTAGCCTGGTTCAATCACCAATATGATATGTCATACTTAACCTTATGAGATATTATATATACCATCCACAAGAATTGAACCCACAATCTCTTCACTAAAAGGTATGGGTTTTGCTTAATCACTAGTCTGATATGCCCATACCTACAAATAGAAGCTAAAGATAGTTAGCTATGCTACAACACCTTCTGTTGCTTTGCTCTCTTTACACTTGGAAGGAGAATCACGTCTCTTAGGCTGGGAGAAGGGTTGTCAACTTAGAAACTAGATGTGACCCCATATGGAATCGGCCTTCATTTGAACGATCCATTGAACAAAGGAAGAGAAGAGACAAGAGTTCATCATGGAGGACATTTTTGCTTAAAGCTGAAAACTGAAAAGGTACTGTAGGGGATAACTTGGTAGGCTATTACCGCTTACCACCTTGTTCACAGAACCATTAATATTCTGAGTACGAAGAAATTCTGTCATTGTTGTGGGTTTGCTTTTGAGACTTTTGTGCTACACTTGGTATATTTTGACTATTCGATTTCCCTCAAGAGCCACACCAACATCTTGTCCCCACATAAGCTATTCCTTGTTCTAATAGAAGTAATATTCTGTTAAGAAATCTCTTCAGCATTTTTACGTGTCTTCTCTCAGTACTCTAATATTAAAGGCACATCAGCTTTTATTTTACAGACTAATGAGAATGCTGATGGAGATAATCACACTCCTAATCATCACCAAGGTTTTAATAACTATACAGGACAAAGCTACTAGTCAAGTACAAGATATTTTGAGAAGTTTGAATGAGTGTTCAATGAATTATTTATAGGACAATAATTATATGTAATATTTTAATTCAAAAGTTAAGATACATGCTTGAATTAAATAATTCCTTCAAGGAGAGGAGTCAAATACATACAAGTCCTTAACCAACTGTTACCATGAGAAAGAGTCGATATCAACTTTCATGGTTGATCGATTTTCATTTATTGGAACATAAGAAGTTCGTCGCTGACAAGATAAGAACAAACTAAAACCCAAAAGCAAACATCTTCAAGAAGCTTGAAAATTATATACTAAATTCTAATACTACATACGGGTTTTCTGTATTAATATTCCTTACCGATAATGAAGAGAGAAGCTTTCCAAACACCAGTGGAAGCTCGAAGAGGGATTCTTCCTTTATGATCAAGAGATGAATCATAAACCCATTTCTCCTCATCAACTTCTTCCAACTCTCCCCTCCTGCTCTTCTCTTTCTCCATTACCAATATTTCAAAAAGCGAAAGCAAGAAAGAGCTACCAGAAGAGAACAGCAACGAGAAAGAGAAAGATAAGTTGTGGGTAAGAAGTGGGTTTTGCTCCTACTTATATAGTGGAGATTCCTTCGCTTTGGGCAAGTGCGGTTGGCCTCTCCTGTGGCTCTGGGCTGTAAATCAATCTTAGAAAAATTGACGAATGAAACAATTAACTTGGATACGGTACTATAATTTCCCACTCAGATGTCACTGTTGCGGCTGTAAATGGGAATAGCATCTACTGCCCGAGTGAGCCGACTTAAGTATTTCTGCGTTTCATTAATTCAAAAGATAAGTATGTAACACAGAAACAAAGAGTAGCGTTGGATATGGGAGCATGGCCACTCCATATAGAATCAAATTTGCTGAAGGCCATAAGGTTACTGGACCCAGAAGTTAATGAGCAAGGATCGATGGGAAGATTAGTTGCTGAAATTCGAAGCCTATATGCTTCTCGAGGCCGTATTAGATTTAGTCATGTGAGGCCTCAAAATAACAAGGCTGCTGATTGGTTGTCAAAGAGGAGGCTAATTGGAAGAGATGATCTGGTATTTTTCAATGATCCCCCGCAGGAAATGACAGACATCCTTAGAAGAGAGGATTGTCTCAAGAGTTGAGCTCTAGTTTGATTTGTTTTGCTTTTCTTGGATTCTTTTGATTCCGTTTTGTAACCAAAAAAAAAAAAAAAAGTCACCGTTTTCTCTTCCTTAACGGAATCCTTAAATCGGCAACTAATCAGTGGTGCGTGTCAGACAAATTGGCTTAGTATTTAAGACGCACGTGTTTAACGTGGGGGAATTAGATCAGACGTCACAGACATATTGCCTTATAATTTCCAATTGGATTCGCTTCCTTCTTTCCCAGCTCTTTGGTTTTTGAGTATTGCCAAGAAAAATAAAAAAGACTTAAATTCTTTTGCCCGACTTTAACTTCTTTTCTTCTCTCCCTCTCTAGTGCAATACACATGAGATGGGGTACAAGATAGATATTTAGCTAAATGGTACACTCTTTCCCAGCGGCCGGAGACCGCTTTGACCACGTGTCGGGCTGGTATGTGAATGTCTATCAAATGTCACATTGCTAATAAGCTAGCAAGAAGTATATACTCTCTTTGCATTTTTTTAATCAAAACTAAAGATATAATTAACTTTTGAATACTGACAAAATGAACTATAATTTAAATTAGTAATGAACTTCACGTAAACCCAACCACGTAAAGATCTAGATGCTTAATCTTTTAGCCAACTTGTCGAATATTGGTTGCCAGCCACCATGAATCTAGCACACCTAGCTAGCTATCTATCTATTATCTTTGAATTTTTTTCTTCTTCTAGTAATTAGAATCTAGGCTATCTATATCTAACATACATAACATTGGATATGACAAAATTTGACCTTATCCGCATAATATTTTAAATGAAACATTGAATCTCTAAACAATGCAGATCCATTTAAAGTACATTCATATCATAATATAAGTTGGCATCATACTTATAGTATTGCTATTTTAAGATTTTTTTTCTTTTTCCTCTCCCTCTAGTGCTAGTGCTATTGCTAGTGCTAGTAGTTGAAATCTCCAGCATATTGCCATGGATTTCTTCACAGACCAGTGACAATTTATCCTGCTAATATTATTTTTATAAGCTCAATCGATAAGAGTCAGTATTTGATGATCAAGTTACGTGATAGATGAAGAATTGTAGTTGGATTTAGTGGACCATTATCCCTTATCAAAATCATTTAACCAATGGGAATTCAGTTTATTAATCACGTGCTTTTAATTCCTAAAAGAGAAAGTAAAGTTTGCTAAATCCAACTTTTAGTGGACTTGTCCTCACAAATACTGCTTGACATCCCTACTTTTGGGGTATCATACCATTTTTCAAGTATATAAGAACTTTTTACGGGTTAAATGGCATGGGCCAGGAACTCCAGCAGTTGAGAGACCATAAATTACATGATTTCCTTTAATTAGGCAAAAAGTCATGCAGTAGTGAAAAACGAGTTGGGATCATTTCCTCATAGGGGGAGCAGAGACTTTTTCACCAAAAACTTAGTTAGGGATTCGCATCTAAATGTAAATAATAATTAAACTTTTTTTGAAAGTGAGCAGTTTATGATGAAGAAGCATTTTAGAAGCAGTATGTACTTTCCTGACAGAAAGATGATCCAGACTAGTGTGAAATCCCCTCAGGCCCTCATTTTTCTCGTCCATCTGAAAAGAATAAAAGCATTACCCTCACCCTTCCTGGTATTTCTTCAGCCTTACCTTACTTGGCATTACAAAATGGTTGAGGGACACCATCGGCACTTTGGCACTCCACTTGATACCCAACACTCCTACATTGATCAGCTACTCAATTAGAAGTTAATGGAGATATTTTTTATTAATCCAAGTCAAAGCAGATGATGTTATCCATCAAAGCCAGTCTTGGCTGCTTTGACAAACAAAATCAGCACTTTCAGTGTTGATAAAAGAGATAAAAAAGCACAAGAAAATAATGACCAGAAAAATGTTTTTTTTTATCTTGAACCACCACCACCACCACCACCAGCATAAAAGTTCCATGAATTTATCAGATTTGTGTTTTGGCAGTCTTATTGGTAATAATGGGTTATCTCGGCTCTCCTTTTTAAGCTTGAAAAGCATCAAGCAAACAATTAAATCACGGAACTCTGAGTACTGTTTGGCGATTTTGATCGGATATAATTTCTTCTTGGTTCATAATTTGTGTTTCCATATCCTGTTTTTAAATCTTTTACTTCCCATTCTTCAACTGTCTTGTCTCCTTTTAATAATTGTGGCAATGAATTATGAAAATCAATCATGTTTATATTGTCGGATTAAAGTTGCATAGTATACTTTAATTAAAAAAATTCCAAATCCTAGTAGATTTGTTTATTGAGAAGATTAACTAGTTTTAGAATGATACATTTAACTTTTATCATTCTTGTCTCACTTTGGCAAGTCACAATAAATGGCTGTGGTTCTTTCTTAAAGATGATATAGGTTTCACTCTAATCTAGGGTTTTGTTCCAGGCCATGAATAAATAAGAGAGAATTAATGGTGAGGTGATGTTTTGATTGGAATTCTGGGTTAATGGTAACCAGTTATTGTTCAGATTTTGAAAGAAAAAAAAAAAATGAGGTGAAACCTAAACCTCCCTAGAACATGTATATTTAAGGCATATTTGGTGATGATTACTACTGACACAACCCATGGTTTCATTATATTCCTTTAATCCTAAGGGGCAGGGGCATATATTCAAAGTGGAAGCTTTAATCTTTTCTTGCACAAAGCAGATCCTTGTTTTGTTCCTATAGTCTTATTAGGGTAAAATCTTTTGGAACAAATGGCAGCCCTTGGGTCAATTTAAATTGATTGGCTTTCCCACTAATTAAACTTCTATGATTACTTCACCACTCATTTAAGTTAAATTAAATTCACACTAGTTAAGTGCGTGCATGTAACCGAAGCCTCAGAACTCTCCATAAGTGCCTGAAGAGTGCAATTTGAATTCTGACTTTGAACCATTTTCTGGATTTCAAAGGTGCCGGAGAAGCATGCGTGAACCGATTGGCGCACGCTGTGTGGTTCTTGACCAAGTATTATAGTGGTAAACCCAGAAACTGTGATGGGCGTCATGAATATGCACTAAAGGTCTCTATATGGTCATCAACTGTTTCAAATTTCTAAGGAGCTGACCTTCAACAGCAGCACTAAATCATGCCCAGATGTGAAAAGAACACAGATGGGTATTGTAATACAATGTGAATTTAGTGCTGAAATGACCATTCAGATTTGTAGCAGTACGAGGACAGATGCATGTACGAGTGGTAGTGAAGTCTCTTCATGTACATCTCTACGAGGGAGAAAGCAGAGTTGGGATTTTCTTGATACCCACTTTGAAAAAGGAGAATAGGAAGAAAATAAAAAAGACCAAGAGATAAGGATTCACCATCGCACAGAAGAGTCAAAGATAATTGACAGACAGACAGGAAATGAACATGTCAAACGTCAGAGTGGAGTTAGTCTTTTGTGAGAACTGTAACGTTGATTGCCCTGCTTTTGAAGGGGTCACCAGTCACTAAGCAGGAGAAAAGAGACATGGTTATTGGTCATCTAATAAACATGCCATAAATGTGGTTCTTTCATCTCACATGTTATAGGAATCCGTCCTACCTTGTCTCATTCTCTTTTTTCCGGTAGAATCTTATCTCACGCAAGTAAAGAATCTCTTTCATCCCACATGCTACTTCTATTTTCCGTGTTAATGTTTTCACCCCATCTAAAATAATGACAAAAGGAATTCTGAGTTCTAATTAAATTTGTTTAAAGAAAACAGAGAACAGAGAGAAAATAAATATATGAATAAAATAGTTCAGAGAGTAGTAATGTTTTTGCAGTGTAATTTGAGATTACAAAGACACAGAAAGCACTGCAATGTGAAAGAGAATCACTAAGAGATATAGCCCTTCTACAGTGAAATACATTTTCAATAGGTAATAGGATCTGTCATTGAGAGATGGAGCCACTGTTAGGGCTTTATGATGCAAGCAAAGAAAAAAATAGAGTGGGGTGGGGGATGATGGTGTCAACTCTTCCAAAAGAAAAGGCAACGGTGTAGTTCTTCCTGTGTTTGTGACATCATATAATCAAGTGTTGATGTGAGAGCCTTGTGCTATTGTAAAGCTTGTGTGCAGTAAGAACTAGGAGTTTTTCACACGATATTTGTATACCATTGTCTTAAGTTGAGTTCCTATTATTGTTATGTATTATAGCATTTTCTAGCCTAACGCAACATGGTTTTCTTTGTTTCACACCAGGGACGAGCTGGGCGGCCTCTTCCAAACCCAATTCTAGTTTTGGATGCTCTCAGCTCAGCCAATCCATGCCTTGACCTTAATTCAAGGCCAAAGATTCTTATTCCTAATCTAGAACCCTAATGGGCCAAGCCAAACCTAATCTCATCCTAATTGTCTTTGATCGGGCCAAGCCAGCTCCGGGTGGCCATGTCCCCATCCTTGTCCTTGATTGGCAATCTCCTAGTCCCCAATTGGCCCTTCCCTGTCCCAGATTGGCCTTAGCCCTAGCCTTAGCCTAGCAAATCTATATAAAAAAGTATATTAACTAAACCGAAAATCAGACGCCCATTCGACCAATGAAACTTCCAAAAATCCAAACTCTTATTTTAAATAAAAATCTTCTAAGTATTTATTATTAAATTTAATATGATAATATTTGAAGTAGATATACTAACAGAAAAATAGAATTTCCATAATCTAACCTATTATTAAATCAAAATAAATTGATATAAAAAATCTAGAATAAATTGATATAAAAATATAAAATAAATAAACAAAATAACTTTCAATCTGGCATCACTAATATCTCAACTAGATGCATGCTAAAAAAATAATAAAAAATAATAATTTCATGAGCTAAGCTATTGTTAAATTTGAATCACCTGACAAATAGAAAAGGTAAAAAAATAAACAAGCAAAAAATCTCCGAGATACTATTGAATCTGACATCAAAAATTTAGTAAGAAAAATCTCAGATAAACTAAAAATTAAAGCATAACCGTATAAAACGATTCAATCTCCATACTATTTCTATGTCCATAGAATAATAAAGCAAATTACAAATCCATATTGCCGCTTTGACCATAATTAGGGAGTGGCCGGGTAGGACAAACACTAATCTCAATCCTACCCTTGGCTCTAATTTAAGGCCAGATTATTTTGGCCTAAACCTCCCTAAGGGCCATATCTTGATCCCAAGCCATGTTCAGGCCACAAAGATTACATATATGCCTATCTCTACATTTGGCTACAATTACCGAGATACCAACTGCATCAGACTTATCAAATGACCATAACCAGGACTTCAATTGCACATTCAAAACCTGTTTGATCGTAGAATTAGTCTTAAACTAACCACACTGGAAAAACTAGCTAGCTTCTGTATATTTTCGCCGGTATGTCCAGCTCAAAGCATTCACTTTCGATACCTTCAAAACGATTCCCTTTTAAAACACTAATATAAAAGCCATTTGACGCTTAGCAGAACAGCAACCAATGACAGAAAAAGTTTCGGGTGGTGATACCTGTGATTTCAGAGATGGCCAAACCCTACTTGGACCATCTCTCAAGCATTCCAATGGCCCATATAAAGTTGCTGCGTCTTATAGCAAGATATAAACTTCCAATCCAAGGTTGAAAAATCAGAGGGTTCTGAGAACCAGCGATGTGACAGGGGACATACCTTATAAATTGTCTGCGTTCAGTGGCCATATGTGGGTGGAATAGACTCAACATAGTGTTGAGGTCGGCCAGCTATTTTCTTTTTGAGCAAAAAAGAAACACATGAAAGAGAAATGTTAACCACAGGATGAAAGGATTCCCAAAAGCACAAAACACCATGCAAATTGCAATGCATGGGAAGAACATGGGCAAAAGACGAAGCCTTTCCATCACTTGTCCATTTTCAATGGCAGTCAGTGTCCCCTCAAAGATCTCATTATACATGATTCTGCACTTTGAGCATCTTTTGCTCTGTAATCCCTATTACACCATCCCATATCAATTGATAATGCAATGCTTCCAAGTTTCCAAAAGGTTAATGTGCCATTTTGACAATCAAATATTCAATCAGGCCCTTAAACCTTCAACATGGGAGATACAGATGCTTCAAATGGAGTAACTGTTCCTTTCCTCTTATACAGCAATGACAATCTTACTTGGGGATTTCCAACTCCTCTTCTGCTGCAAAAACAAGTTCCTGCATCACTATCGAAATTTGATCATTTCAAGGTTCGAATAGCCATGAACACCCTTCTCACATGCAACTTACCATAAAATTCCTCCGACCATGTTGATCATGGAACATCAACACACCAAAGCTGCACACTAACTGGTCCAGAAACCACAACAAATCAACCCAGGTCATAGTATTCATACACAAATCTTAACCCATTGAGAGCAAATGTCAATCTAGTGTGATACTAGGGACAGCAATAACAAATAATAATAATAAATATTGAGTGTCAAGTATCTTCATCAACAACGACAACAAAACATGGGAAACTTATGACTGCAAGTAGCACTAGCACACCGAACTACGCCTCCAGACCATAGTATTCATACAAAAATCTTTGCCCATTGAAAGCAAATATCAATCTAGTGTGATAACATGGTCAGCAATAAAAATAATTATTGAGTCTCGAGTATCTTCAACCAATATCATTGACAGCAAAATACAGGAAACTTATGACCACGGGTAGCACAAGCACAATACACTAGCAACTCTCTGCCTGAATAAATTCATGATCGCCATCAAAATAAAAGGGAATACATAACAGCCAAATCGTTATTACGAAATAAAAGAAACCCAATAAAAAGGGAAACCAAATAATCTAGGTAATATCTCAAATATAGAGACTACTAAAATAGCTTCTATGTTATAGAAAACAAATCCTATTAACCATAGAATTTTTAAGGCCAACCTTGAGAAAAATCCTAACAGTAATCTGCAAATCCTTGGGTCCATGGAACCTTGGTTCTGGTTTCATGGCACTACATTAGCTAGGTATCCTGAATGGAGCTTTTCACATATAAAAGCAATGCTCAATTTTTTCCGCTATAGATATAAAGAACAAAAGAGAAAGAAGAAAATATAGGTAAAAATATAGTTACCCAAGTCTGGATGCTGAGAGAAAATGGAATTAGAAAATAACAAAAGTCCAGACCAAATGGGGAGAAGTGAAAAAACAAAAGGCAGACCAATAATAATAGGGAAAATTTCAGGGGTCATCAGACACCTCACAAGTTTGCCAAATTGGCAGACACCCCAAAATGTCACTAGAAATTGCACAATGGCACACTTTGTTAGTATTTTCCATCAAGTCATGGTTATATAATTTTGTAATTCCTAAATTACCCCTATATTCTTATGAGTTTATTGTTTTAACCTTACCAAAAGCAAAAAACATAAAAAGGGGATCCTACCTCAGTACCTTCTCTTCCAACTTTGACTTCAACCTCTGTCATTACAGGTCTTTGTCTCCCATCTCCCTCCCAACTTCCCCACACTCTGTCTTTGGAATAGGCTATGGGCTGTGCCAGAATTTCTACTTTCTTTTGGTCTTCACCATCAAAGACTAACTCCTCAACCCACCCAGGATTCTTCTTCACAAAATCCTCTTCAAGCATTATCCTTTGCTATCTTAATATCCTGCTGTCAAGGGCAACCTACACTGCTCTGGTGTCTCATATTTGTCCAAATCACTTGGTCTAATCCCTGACACTTGATATCAGGTGTGTTAGGCTCAAATCATCATGTGAAATGTTCTTTCATCCACACCCGTAAACTAGTAGAATTTCAATCCATATGGATCATTATCCACATATGCTAGTACAGTAAGCTTCAATTCTGTCTTCATCTTCCTTAAGAACAGCCTCACCGCCACATCTGGCTGCTTTTTGGCAGTAACAATGATGCATGGGAATTGATTATAGAAGCGGTCCTCCGCCGATCTCATGTAAGCAGCATCTTTCTCTACCAGAGGAATGAAGAGGGCATCACTCTGCATTAAATGATTGATGAAAAGGACGTCACTCTGCATGATGTGGAGTGTGGAGGATCGAGTGTTTGATGGCATCTTGAATAGATGTGAGGTCAAGGTCAACAACTTCACCACAGGTGAAGTAAAGATCAAGATCAGACAGGGCTAGGAGTTAGGACATAATTGTAATATTGAATTTTAGTACAAAGATAGAACCTAGGGTATATTTGTCTTTTCCTATAATCAACTAACAGTTCTAACGGAAATGGGGACAACTGCTAATTGGGCATACTTGTGGAGTGTTTGTGCTTTTTGCCATGTATTCCTAGGGTGTCTGAAATTTTCCCATAATAATAATGATTATAATAACTATATAGAGGAAAAAAATGAAGATATTGTACTCTAACAACAACAGTAATAACATGATCAAAGGAGAAAAGGCTTCTGTGTGGCCCTCATTTATCGTGATACCTTGAAAGATGTCTATGCATGTGTATTCATTATCCAGCCATTACTATGCACTTCCAAAATACACTTCCTCAAGTGAGCTGCAACCATGGCTTAGAAGTCACATCCAATCTCCAAACCTCTGACATCTCCAATCACAGCTTCAATCATTTCCTTCCATGGTTCCTCTTATTTGTACAATACTAACAAACCATGATTAGGATGTGAATATAACCCTCAACAACATTAAGAGTACTAACCACAGTTTTTTATATTTTCATAGTTGTCAAGGAAGTTGGAGACGGAGAAAAGCAAGGAGACAAAGAATGCCCTCCAGAGAAGGTCGAATTAAATGTCATACTTTGGAAAAGAAAACGCATGATCATGACATTCTTAAGAAGGAAGCAAATCAGAATGGAGAACAATGTCTGATTTTAAAGTTGTTAGGTACAAGGGACTCCTAATCATAGAACTATATTGAGTTTGATAAACTGAAGGGGTCTCATTACTTGAGCTCAACTTGCAGCCCACCACCATAGGTGTTCCCATTGGTTGCAATCTCCATCATGAATTTCTTTAGCATTTCCTTAACATACTTCATTTAAGTCATGAATATGCCACTCTCGTTTGATATATTTGTAAAACCAAGAAGTAGGACAAATTTCAAATTTTGTCCTCACCTTCTTTGCAAGACACACTTCGTCAAAGTGACATCCAAAGATGATGTCATCCAAATACACTACAGCTACTAACTGATTACAAACCTCAACCATGACATAAAGGTTGGTGCAACACTATTCCTTTCCTCAAATCCAATTGTCGCAAGTGTCTTAAGTCTTGAGTACCATGCTCTTGGAGCTTGTTTCAAACCATATAATGCTTTCTTGAGCTTGCACACCAAATTTGGATCATCACCTATTTCAAATCTATCCGGCTGCTCAATGTAGACTTCTTCTAAATTGCCATTTAGAAAGACTCGTTTCACATTTATTTGATAAACTCTAAACCCCTTAAAGGCTGCCAAAGCTAGGAACATTCTAAAGGATTGCAACCTTGCCACTAGAGCAAAAGTTTAGTCAAAATCTATGCCTTCCACTTGAGCATATCCCTTACACACATATCTGGCCTAGTTTCTAACAACTTGCCCCCTCTTCATTTATCTAGTACCTAAATACCCACTTGGTGCTAATGACATTCTTATCAGCTGGTCTAGGAACTAATTCCCAAGTGTTTTTCTTTTCTATTTGATCGAGCTCTTCATTCATTGCTTTCACCCAGTCTTCATGTTTACTAGTTTCATAAACTGATTTTGGGCTCTTCTTGGGATATTAATGAGACAGTAGTCTTCTTTTTCCTTATTTTCCTTGTTTGTATCCCTTCATTTAAGGCGTCAATGATTTGATGAGAAGGATGCACTTTTGTCCACTTGTCATCCTTAGGTCTTCCAATCTCTTTATGGTTTCACATCCAAGTCATGTTCATCAGACTCTACTACAAATGATGTCTCATTTTCCAAGCCTTCATCATCTCCATCATTGTCAAATCTAAGGTCCTCAACCACCAATATTTAAGCCTGAGGTTGATTCTCATCTATCTTCACATTTGAGCTCTCTATGACCTCTTTCCAAGTCCTTTATTGAAACATTTGTATGCTTTTCTCTTAGAACAACAACCAAAAAACAGGTACCTTTATCAGTCCTATCATCAAATTTTCCCAAGTTTTCTTCTTTTATCTTAATGAAACATTTGGATCTGAACACTCTAAAGTGCTTCACCATTGACTTCCTTTTGTGCCATATTTCATAAGGAGTACTGGTTTCCTTTGGTCTCAACATGCACCTATTTAAGATGTGGATTGAATTGTATACTCCCTTCCAAAACCTTTTTAATACATGGTTCTCAGCGCATTGTTCTTGCCATCTCTTAAACACTTTTCCTTCTTTCCACCACTCCATTTTGTTGTGGAGTTCTAGCAGCTGAATGTTGGATCTTTATGCCATGATCACTACAAAATTCTGAAAATTTTCTCCATGTATATTCCTTACCTTGATCTGATCTAAGGTATTTTTATAGTTTCCTAATTTCAATTCCAACTCTTTTCTTGATAGCTATAAAAATATCCAGTGCCTCTGTCTCATCTTTTAGAAAAGATATCCAAGTCATTATTGTACACACTGCACTCATCAATGAAAAGCATGAAATATCTTTCTCCTCCAATGGCCTCTATTCTCATAGGACCACATAAGTCGGTGTGACTCAAGTGAAGGGGATGCGTGGGTGATACTCTTTGGGCTTGTAAATAGTTCTAGTTTGTTTCCCATTTTGATAGGGCTAAATACATGATTTGCAGGTTTTTTGATCTCGTGAAGATCTCTTACAACTTCCTTCTTACTAAGCTTGGCAAGATTCTTGAAGTTGATGTGCCTCAACCACCTATGCCATACCCAACTTTCATTCTCTTAGACTCACCATGCAATTGTCTTCACTAGCATTCAACAAGACATATAAGTTCCCTGTAGTCCTAGTGAAGACAAATGCATGGTGAGTCAAGAGGAGAAAGATATTTCATGCTTTGCAATTCTTAAGGATAGGATTTCTTAGAAAGATTCCCTAGAATTTAGGATTCTCCCAAAATCTGCTAGCAAATAATTCCAATAACCTTATGGGATCCTATGGGTAGATGGAAATTGAAAGGAAACAAGGAAACAAAGAAACATGGTTGGGTTGAAGAAGGCATATTATGATGGGTATGGATTGAAGGGAAAAATTAGGAAAACTTTGGAGGGAAAGCAATTCAAGGAATTAAAGATCTTGGGCAACTCCTCTTCTTTCTTTTCTTTTTTCTTTTTTCTGTTCAACTGTTGCTGCAAGCATGGTACCTCGTGTCGGCGATTTATCGCCGACACGGGGCGATATTTCGAGGTGTCACTGGGGGGCGACACAAAACCCCCAGCGACACCGACTTTACCCTTTGTCGGCGATATGTTGAAAAAGTCAACGATGTCGTTGATGAGTATTGTATCTTTTTCCTCTTCTCTGCAACCTCAACATGACTGAAACCAAGATGATGAAGAAGAAGGAGAAGCAGAAGGCGTCGTTAGTGACAGACGAGATCAGAGCAAGTGCAGAGGTTTACCGTTTACCATGGAGACGAAATGGGGCAAGAGAGCAAGCAATTCTTCCTCAAGGAAGCTGGATTGCCTAATCAGAGTCCATGTTTCGATTCACTAGAACTCAGGCCTTTATCTTTTTGTTGCAGAGATAACCTGGATTTACCCAAAAAAGGAAAATCGTTGAAGTTCTTGGGTTTGAAAACCATCTCTCTCGAATTTTCACTGAATAGAAAACAGATGGGAAAGAATTCTAAATAAAAACTTACTCATCTGAGAGAGACTCCAACGACTGTAACTCAGAGCACCAGTACGGAATTTCAAGCCAGGCAATGGATCCCTCGCTTCGATGGACAAAGAGCTTTATGAAACCCATTACCGATAATTTATGCTTTTCCACACGATATTCATGCATGAATCTTTCCATGAAGAGATCAAAATGTGAAGGGAAACAGAGATATCTCCAACACTGGGAAAAATTAGGGTTTTAGTCTTTCAGATAATTGTCGAAACTCGAAAGGATCACCGTCAAGAATAGCGTCGGCATCTCAAATATTAATTTATTCACAATATATCGGGCGACTTTTGGCAACATGTCGCCCGTGTCGCCAGGGTCCGACACGGCGACATGGGCCGACATGTCGAACCTTGGCCGCAAGTCTGAGAAGGGGTGGGGGGTCCAATAGGCAGAGGGGAGGGAATGGGAAGGCCGCAGAGTTAGGTAGAGGTGGGGAAGTGACTAGGAGGTGTCATAGGGGTCTAGAGAGAGGAATAGGGGAGTCATACGGGTGGGGGAAGCTGCTGTTGGGATGCAGCAGCAAGGGAAAGGGTCCACTGGGTTGCGCAGAACAGGGGAGGGGCAGGGGGTGATTTGTGATGGGTCTACGGGAGGTAGGGGAAGATTGGGATGCAGCTGTACTTACATGGAAAGGGGAGGGAGGGGCTGTGATGGTTTGGGGGTGGATCCTAGGGTTGCGCAAGAGAGGAAAGCCCAACGGAGGGGTGCGATGGAGGTAGGATGCCAGGGAAGGGGCTGGGTCTGTGTATACTTGCTTGGAAGTTGCTGTTGGTTGAAGATGGCTGCTAAAGATGACTGGCTACTGGAACTTAAGAATTACTGCTGTAGTTGAATCTAAAGAGCTAAAAATCCACTGAGGCCCTCCCAAAGAGAACCCCGACTTGTTTCCCACAAGCAATGTTCAATCTTTATTCAATGTAGACCAAAGTTTACATCCATAGGTTGGCTTATTAATAGCCTTACATCAAAAAAGAAAGAACTTTACTCAAACTGGGAGACTCTGTCTTTGACTCAACTAGACTTAGAGACTAACTTAACTAGGGTTTCCTTAAGTTAGGATACCCTTTTACAGTTAATCAACAAACCACCTAATTGAAAGATTTATTTTTGAAATAAAAGACTGACCTAAAAGAATCCTTGTTAGGAAAAGACTCCTTACCTAAGTAAACCACAATCACTAATAAAGACAAATTCCAATTAAAAATAAACTCCTAAAAATAGGAACCCTTCTTGTAAAAGAGTCTTATCTTATCTACAACTAACTAATGGAAACCAACTCAATCACAACTCAAATAAGGAATTAAAATGGACTAGGACTCTTCTAAAATTCTGGAATTTAGATTCCAGCAGTAAAATAGGGCCTAAAATACCCAAAAATACCCCTACAATAGGATTAGGCCAGCTAGCTTGGGTGGGCCATTGGGGTTCTGCCAAGGGGGTCATCTGTGTTCACATCACCCCTTCTGTCTAGTTTTGACCCCAAACAGCGAGGTATTTTACCCTGAGTCTGTTGCATTCTTAGAAAATATACTATTACTGCCCCTGGAATCCAGGGATACATCAAATGGACCAACACATAGGAGTGTAAATCTGACTCCTACCAACAGCTTACCAGCCTAGTCCAACTTCTAATGACTCAACTACTAAAAACTCACAAAAGGACCCAACAATGTACCAATTCCTACTACAACTCAATCAGCCGAATTGTGGGCTACTTACAGACTTACTAACTTAAAACAAAACTGAATAAAAGGACCAGCATGTCCCTGACTTGAAATAACTGAAAGGACTAACATGTCCTTGACTTGGAAAGTTTACATGACAAACACTGAAATTACTAACAATAAGAATAAGAGGGGGAAAAACAATAATGACTTAAAAGTGCTAATGGGCAGCAAGCCTAGGCCTCACTTGGCCTTCTAAGAGTCAGCACCAAATATGAGCAGTCTAATTAGGGGCTCAATCTGCATCATCCTTGGTTGGCATCCTCTCATAGCTGAACAACTATGGCCTGTGTAACAATCCATTACTAGGACTAATTGAAGAATTTAAGAGGTATGCAATTCATACCAAGTAAAAATAGAGCAATGAAACTATAAACAAGAAACCTTTGGAGGTTGTACCTATTGTCTGGTGGGGACACTGAACTATTTAAGTAGAAAAGTTTCAGCTTGTAGGGGCAACTAATAGAATTTAAAAGCATGTGTTGACACGGAATCATGTCCAAGCTATCAAAGGCAGTTGCAGCAGTATTCCAGTAAAATGAATGATCATGGTATTCAACTTTGAATCTTTGGCCTATTGTGGATTTTAATGAACCAAATAAATGTGGGGTTCACTTGCTGTATCAGAACATGCAATGTTTGAGAAGTATGTCAATCTTTCTGGAAAGTCCCTTAGATTATTACTAACGTCCAAAAATGCTAAGTTCATCAGGTGATTTTTTTTTAATAGATATTTTTGCAGAGGTAAATAAACTAAGGCATGTGATTACTCATGTTGAAACCATTTCACACAATTTAGCAATAGAGTACAACTATCTCAGTTAACAAATACAAGTATGTAAACATAAAAAATTAGTATGAATTTATTGTTATATTTACACAAATTAAAACTTAATATGGAATTACAATCTTACAGTAATTTGCTACCAGAAACCTGTAATTTCAGGTTTCTTGAGGATATAAAATTAGGGAATTTCTAATTGATTAGGATAACCCACACAACCATCCCCCCAGCCCCAACCCCCAACATCCCCGAAGAAAAGAAAAAAGCCATGCAATGGGAGATTAGGCATGAAACGTACCTAGGAGGTGTTTTATGCAGACCCAGGTCCCTAGTTGCTATGAACCAAGCACTTTGATAGGGAAATGGGCACTTCTAATGTACCTGATCAATAATAACACTGCTTCCAGACTCTTGAGATTCTAGCGGTCCTACTGCAATTCATAACTTCCATCTTGTTGCAAGCTCATATCATATACTTCTTCGGTACAAGATATTCTAGATGTCGACACAGTTCTCCTGGCATTAGATCGACCATTGCCACCACTGGGTCTTCCATTCCTCATTCGAATATCCTCTCTTCCCGCTGCACCCAATGTGCCCTCTACTGATTTCGAACGGTATGAATTTCTAGAGCCAAGACTTCGCTTATGCTCCTTGTTCTTAAAAATAAGACGAGAATCCTTTCCAGTCAAATCTCCGTGAAACTTCCCGGACCTTTGCCTGTCACTGACAGTACTCGATGCTTTTGTATTTGTCTTTCGTTCTTCTCGTCTAGTTGGAGACCCTCCCGTTCCTGCATCCCTTCTCCAATCAGACCTATCTCCACCTTCAGGATTAGGTGACATTTTGGATTTCCTAGAGCGCCTTCCTACCCTTGAAACAGACCCACCTGTTGCGGATTCTGAAACTGAACCCTGAAAATTTGATCCCATAGCCTCCTCGGAAGAATCTGCAATACTTCCATAAGGTTTCAGGCTATGCACAACACCTTTGGGGAAAAATCTTGCTGAAGGGAGATCGTCAGCGGTCTGAAATAGCTGTGGTCCATCTTTCTCGCTCCATAAATCGTAACCGCCCGGTCTCTGGAATCTATCCGCCAAGACCTTCAATTGTTCATCAGCTCTAACGGAGAACAATGTTGGGGCTTTCTCGACGACCTCCCATGGCCGCTCGAGTTCAGACACAGCAGCTCTCAATTCAGCCCGTTTTCGCATTTCATATATCTGTCGCTCTCGGCAGAGTCGAGCCTTAAGGAGCTGCTTTGCCTTCTTGGCCTGCATTCGCTTCCACTGCCATTTCGATACTCCTCCAGGGAAAGTCCGGGGACCGCCACCCATTCGAATAACCATAGGAGTGACCGGAAGGGAAATGTCATTGATCGAAAGCCGAGAAATCCTGGAGAAAAGACATTGTTGATTTGAAACAGTTAAAACCCTAAACGAAGAAAGTTCTCCAGGTGGTGTGGCAATCGACAGGGACATTGTTCTATGCTTTTCTTGATTATTTAAAACCCCAGCTTGAATCAGTACAAGTCTGCAACACCAAAGGGGGAGAACGAAATAGAAAGAGAGGTGATGAGCAGATGAATGGATGAATAGCCCCTGAGGCGAGAGAAAACGATAACGGTAGGGACCTACGCTGCCACACGTAGGACGAAGTCTCGGCAATATATTTCCCCAGCTAAACATATATCAAATGCCAACAATATATCACTAAAAATTGGCCACAGAATGTGAAGCATGAACCATACTTAACATAATTATATAATGAATTATAAATTTTAGCACTTCTTTTAGCTAGTAGTGTATTTATGTTCTCTTTGCATGGTCATGTTAGTTTATATGAGTTTTTCAAATTTTGAGTTTTGCCCGCATAAAGTTGGGCATGTGTTAATCAGAAACTTTAGTTTACAATATGTTTTAGGTCAAAATAATGCTTCAAGAATATTTATTGGTCTCAAATTATGCTACACAACAAAATTTAAACTAAAACGACTTTAAATACCCTTGGAACCAGGGGTTGAATTTTTATCGACACCCTGTCAAAAGTTGCCGATAAATGTTGCCTTGTCGGAGGTGTCGCAAGCCACCAACACGACGACATAGTCCGACATTTCAGACCTTTGCCTAGGATACGATTTCCTCGACGACCCTAGAGGTCCAGGTTCTCATCTAAGGGTAAAGAAGAGATTTCATTCCCACCTTGGATTGGAAGTTGGAATGGTAAACCTATGTAATGTGGGATTTCGGTAAGACAGTTATTGTTCTTCCCCGGTTTCAAAACATCGGGCAAATGCCCACACAAAACCGAAATCGAAAATCGAAAATAAATAAAAAGCAAATCATATCAAGCATGCTAACTGACACAAGGGAAGGACATTTTGACACCTGTCTGAGAATCAATGTGTGCAATTGGGGACCAACTTTTCACTGACGAACCAGGCCCTCCTGACCAGTCAAACCACACAATTGTCATTCCTTGGAATAAAAGCAAAATTCATTAAAATGGTATTCCAATAAGTATTAGTGGTGAGGTCGTGAGTTTAATTTTGCCTGATGAAATATTATGTAATACTATCATATCCAATATACAAAAATTCATGTATTTCAAAAAAAAAAAAAAATTGCAATTCCTTGATATCCACAACTGCTTTACTCATAATTGAAGAGGGCCTTCGTAGAGGTGAAGAAACTTACCGAGTCCATACCATTAGAAACTTTATATCTTTGGAGACAGCATGTGGTAAACCTTCCCAAGCTGCCATTACTCCCCCTAATAGGGTTGAATTCAAATGCATGAGATTTGGAATAGCTACCATATGTGCAGCCAGCCCTTGAGTGAGATCTAATTATAATTGATATTCCTTTATGGAGGCTTGCATCTGCATTCAATTTGTGAAGAACAGGAAGGGAGAAGGGGACCTTGGGCCCTTATTGTTAGGTTGCCTTATGGACTGGACTGAAAGTAAATCTGATGTGTTGGCTACTTGGCTCGTTCAAAAATCCTCCACTCCATGAAAGCTCGGTGAACAGTTTGGGTTGGGGATCCTTTATATCCTTCAAATGCCAATTTGTTCCTAGGCTTCCATACATTCCAACAAATGTCAGTAGCCAATCCCTCAAGATTTCAATCATTTTTCCTGTCAATGAATACCCTTTTCCAGTCAGCCATACATCTATGGAGGTCCTTTGGAACATGCCCTCCAT